>NW_024544341.1:0-42852 GCF_018167655.1 Microtus oregoni | reverse complement strand
AGATTATTTGAATGCTTTCCTTTACTGCCTCCTTATCAGAATTCAAAGGGGCATGGAGCTTTTAGAACAGCCCTAGTGAGGAACACTTTATACTCTGTCACTGAAAAATGAAAGTGTTCATTTCCTCTCAGACAAGTCAATAACAAACAACTATTTTCTAGCAACTGGACCATATCCATCTATTCATTTCCTGTGCCTCATTGAACATCATTAGGAACATAGCGGGTTTTTAGTTACTCCCAACCCTAGTTACTGTAGAATTAGTCAATTACACGACAATTAAAATAAAAAACAGCAAGGAGGGTTTTCTTTTAAGCAATACTCAAAGCTTTCAAAAATTGGTAGACTATTTATTTATTTATTCATTTATTTATTTATTTTGATTTTCATTCATGATCACAATGTAGCTCCAAAGCAGATCATAGGCCAGGAAATAAATACTTTCTAGGGTACTTTTTTGCTTAAGTAATTATTTTCTTCTTATAGTAATAGATGATTTTGCAAAATTGAATCTTACCAAAATAAGAGAATATCATATTACTCCTATAAAAATATTAAGTGTTAACACTTAAAACATTGCAATAAAAATGAAATGGTTATTACAGAGCAGAGAAAGGGGTGTGGTTATTGGTGGTTTTTATATCTATCATAATGTCTATAATAAGCTTATGGTAATTTAATATAATAATCTATTAGCCATCGTGCTTCTGAGTTGGGGAATACTCTGACCCGATATAAATATTTTTCTTCACTTGTTTTGATGATATATTCACCAAATAACTTGATAAAAATAATTTCAATATCCACTGAGGAAGTCAAACATCTCTCTCACAAGCACACGTGTGTGTTGGGGGGGGGGGGCACGTGTAGAAGAGGTAGGTATAACTTGCTATTCTGAAGAACAAAATTTCTAACCAATAGAAAACCTTCATATACTGTGATTTTTAAATGAAGATAGATGAATATAAACTCTTTGCCTGCATTCCGGCTGTATATATTGACAAAGCTAAAACATTAACTAGGGGAGAGGACCGCCCTGCACGTATTCTTACTCCTATTGATTCTAAAGCATTTAGGCGTAAGACCTGAAAAGCTTTTCTTTCTTCTTTTGTTTTTACTGATCAGATTTCACATATAGAATTAGACATGTCCAACAGACCAGCTTTATCAGCATGAGTCATGTCCCACCACACAACTTTCTGAGTTCAAAAAAATCACATCCTCATTTCAATACTACAGTATCCAAGTTGTGCAAAATTTAAGTAGTTTCATTGCTGAATTTGAGCTTCATATGTAAAGTCATATGAGGCAATGGGACATGTAAAGGAGCAACACATACGATACTATATATATATATATATATATATATATATATATATATATATATATATGGAAGATATAGATATCAATATTTGTAATCCATTCCTATTTCAGCACATAACTCTATTGGAATCACCAGAGACTCCATACAAGCCAAAAGTGTGTATAACATAGACAACTGTGAAAAGACATGCTTTCCACGAGAACCAAAGCTTTATTTCTGATAAAAAAAAAAGAGAGAGAGAGAGAGACAGCAGCTTCGCCAAGACAGTGCATAGCCTACTCAGTGTCAATAGGAAGAGAACAAATCTAGTCTCTCATCTTTCTTTGTTACATTCTCATTACTAGACCAAGAGTGGTATTGATCTGTGGAAAGATGCACTTGCTGAGGGCTTCTACAAGTTCAGAAATGGAGTTCAAGTTCTGAGACCTAGATGATCACAGAATAGGTTCAGTTCAATTCCTGTTCTCTGAGTTTGAAAAATGGAAAAACTTCCAGGATGATGGCAGGACTATCAGTTCATTTCCTTCTAAACATTTCTATCTTTGATTACTTTGTTTGGCTATAAAATGTGTATAATAGTAGCTGTAAGGTCTTTGACATTTAGAATCCACTATGAACATGCTGAGAATTCTAACACAAGATGTATATGAAGCGAGGGTCATCAAAGGTAAGTCAAGCCACTCATGCCTGGCTTAAGATATTAACTTGAGTATTTTATTGAAAAAAAATTCAAACACATTTCTCTGCTTCGTTTTCAACCTCAATCATCATTGTCATTCAAATTTCATATGGTAGAAAGGTAAAACTCATTTTCATTTACAAAAATAGCTAAGCATTATGATTTGAATAGCTACTCTCAGTGTGTCTGAGTTCTTTAGCTATCAATTGAAAACCAAGACACGGCCTACTGAAGAGTCATATCTTATTTGCTACACATGCCTAGGTCGATAGGAAATTAAGAACATTAGTCACAAAGCCCTCTTTTCCCCTTAAGATATTCTCTGTTCACTTTTTTTTGATGGATAGGATTTATCACTTCTGCTTAGACAATGGCATGTCCAGCTTCCTTTTACTCTCCTTTTCCCTGCAAATAAAAATTAAATAGCGAATTACTGCATTTTATCTGTCTATGGATAACATAGGATTCAGAATTAGCTTCTGCTTTCCTAAGCCCTTACTAGAATTCCAGAAGACCATCTCAATTTTTATTTTCTTGGCCACACATATGTTTTCTTTAAGTGAAAGAACCCACAGTTATCCCTGCCAAATTGTAAAGTTTCTTTTGTGTACATTTATAATTGTGAGTGTTTGTGGGGTTTTTTTTGCCCCAATTGTGGTTCTCTTCAGTTACTAGACATCAACACCACCCATCTTGCTGCCATTTGATTAAGCAATATCTTTAAGAAAAAATTTAAAATATCTTTCCTTTTCAAACACTCTCTATCTGCTTTATCCTATAAAATCTCAGCTTTGCCTTTTTCTATGGTGAAATTGATCTTTTATTAGTTTCTCCCATGTACATGTAAGCATTTTGCTAAAATAAATGAAATATTTTTGAGTAGCTATTTATACTATATTGGCCTTTCACCTGTGTCGGTAGCAGCAATATACTTGATATCTAAATTTACTCTCGCTTTCCTTTTGCATTCTGTCATTCCAATATTTCTTTCAACTGGAATTTAGTGTTCCAAGTTGCTTGTTCCCCTTACTTTTTTTCTGTACCAAAGACCTCCAGAAAACAAACGAAGCAAAACAAAAATCTCAAATCTATCAAAAGATTCTCATGAAGGGAATATAAGTAAAGCACAGGGTATATAAGTTTATATAAAATATAAAGTAAATGAATAAAGAAAAACATTAATGATGTTTGATCCTTCGCAGAGAAGTTTCTCATTTTTTCTACCAGTCAGATTGAACTGCCTTCTACTACATTTGGAGGGGCTATGTGTTCACATGGGGGGGGGGTATAAACAGATCTTTACATTAGGAAGAGATTTAAGAAATGACTGAAAACTCAAGAAATTTATTAATTTTTATATTGTTATTTGAAGTTAAGACATCAGTGGAACATAAGAAAAGAGAATGCATTTGAATATTAAACCAGAACACTCTCCTTTAATGTAGCAGAGGTACCTTGTGGGTGAACAAATATGAAATTAAATGTAAATCCAACATCATAGTTGGTTCTACAGTAAAATATACTTATAATTTTATAATAATATACATGGTCTTTATGTTTTCACATTTTAGAAATAATCTTTGACAAAATATTAGAAACCTAATTATATTTAGAGAACAAAGAAAAATATGTCCGCATAAAATTAAAAATAGAATTTATAGAATTTTGGAGAAGAAAGTTGATAGGAGAAATTAAGATACATGGAAACCCATTAAAATCCCCATTTCTGCACATAAAGGTTTAGGAGCTACTGTTCACACTTTGTAGAAAAAGCATGATTTAATTTTATTCTTTCTATAGGTGTTCTCCATGAGACTTAGAGTACAGTTAAGGCATTTCTTTACAAACTTATTATTGCATTTTACTGAAATGGCTTTACTTTTCCACTAAACTTCAAAAAAATTGCATTGAAAATAAAAAAAAAAAATAGTCAATGGGGGAAATACACATGAGGGATACCTTAATAATTTTTCTCTGTTGGACATGGCAAAGGCCTTTGCCATCACGTGCATTGTAGAAATAGCATTAATAGAAAGGACAGATATAAGAGCAAGGAAAGAGATGTCTTGATTGAGGGAGCCATTTTGGGGTTAGCAAGAAACCTGGCTCTAGAAAAATTCTCAGGAATCCACAAGGATGACCCCAGCTAACACCTTAAGCAATAGAGAAGGAGCCTGAACAGGCCTTACCCTGTAGTCAGACTGATTATTATCTTAAATATCACCATAGAACCTTCATCTAAAACAGACGGAAACAGAGACAGAGACCCACATCGGAGCACTGGACTGAGCTACTAAGGTCCAGTTGAAGAGTGAAAGGAAGGAGAGTATGAGCAAGGAAGTCAAGGCCATGAGGGGTTCACTCACTGAGACAGTGTGCCTGAGATAATGAAAGCTCACCAACTCCAACTGGACTGGGAATCAACAAGCATGGAATCAAACTACTCCCTCTGAATGTAACTGACAGTTGGGGCAGACTGAGGGACCAATGACAATGGCACTGGGATTTGTCTCTACTGCATGTACTGGCCTTTTGGGATCCTATTCTCTTTGGATATATAACTTGATCAACCTGGATGTAGTGGGGAGGGCCTTGGACTTCCCACAGAGCAGGGTGCCTTGCCCTCTCTTAAAATTGGAGGGGGATTAGCGAAAGGTTGTGTGGAGGGAGTGGGAGGGAAGTAAGAGGAAAGGAGGAAGTGGGAATTTGGATTGGTATTTTTTAAAGTAATAATAATAATAATAATAATAATAATAATAAAAGAAATAGCATTAATATTACTCTTTGAGTTTTTTGAAATTGCTTACACTGGAACATTATATAAAGCTAAATTTTAATATCTTGTGTTATGTGAAGTTGGATTTTTACTTTTTAATATAATTATCAAAACTATTTTTTTCAAAATGCAACTTAACTCTCTCATTTCAGATACTGCTTTTAAGTTCTACTTTGGTATACTCTCCCCTTCCACAGATCTGTCTGATTGTGATATAAGTTACATTGACAAAGGGTTATTTGTTGTTTATCCTTAGAGAGTTTACTCTAACGACAATAAGGGTTCCATGTCTCAGAATAGAACATGTGTATTTTAAATGTCCTCCAAAAATTCTTCTGGCTCAGTATGGCTCCCTGGCTCTGTAACAGTAATAATGAACAGCAAAGAACTAAGAATGTAAACATTTTACAGCTTGAAACAAACCATTGCCAAGAGAGTTTACTATTGTTTATCCTATAGCATAAAAATGCACAGCTATAATAGCTCATTCTCCTCAGGAAAAAAAAAAGGAAATGTGTATTATCTGGGTAGAAGCATTGCACATTTAGAATCTAATGGACAAAAGACCATAAGTCTGCCTGTCATAACTATACAAGGAGAAAGGACAAGTTATTCAATATTTCTTAAACACTACCATCTATACTGCTATCAGGTTAACTTCAGATTAATATCTCTCACAACTATATGCCCTCTAGTTAATTTTTATGTTTGATTATACCATAGGTTATAGAAGAACATACATACCCAAGTAAAATTTCCTTCCAAAATTTAGGTATCTAAAAATATACTTAAATATCTTTTTTGTTTATTCATTGACTTTCCTGCTAAGTTAGTTCACAGAAATTTCTGATTTTGAACATCTCTGGATAATGAGAGCTTTGCTTTCTAACCAGGTACTTAAAGAGTGATAGGCTGGAGCAGTGGTTACATTTTATTAGTATCATTATTTCTGTCACTTTTAATATGAGGTTTGCAAGAATAAGTTATATTGTTGTCACAGGTGATCTTTCTTAATATCAATTGGATAATAGTATTGGTTTTGGACATGCATTCTGTAAGACTTTTTATAATATTTGGCATATTTTTGCATTTGGACTACAAAGGATGGCATTTTTAAGAGTACTATGTTTGAGCACTCTACTTTTTTTTCTGATGTTAATAGACTTCTTTTTAGGTTTAAATAGACTATTTGCCATATTTTTAACTTCTCTTCTCTTCCACCTTAAATGAAATTTCAACCTTCTAAATTGTGAATGAGTTCTTTTAATTTCACCAATATTTTTCATAATATAGAAATATTTTATATTTTATTACTTTAATATTTTATGACCCCTCCTTACATGCATGGGATAGATTATTATGACTATTATTTTTTTTGCTGCAGAGAACTTTTACTTTTGGTTTGGTATCTCTTGATGTCTCTACTCCACCTTGGAGATAAGACTTTAGACAGTTGACTATTTTCATAAGACAAATCTAATTTCAGCATGAAGATTTAGTGGCCTCTTGTTGGTTTAATTTATCATAGCGCTTAGACATGTACATTCTTATTATTAGTCATTATTTTTGTTTATGAGATATTTAGTATCATAATAAGATATATATGGGCTTTTGAATACCAATGTAGAAGCTCTGAATCTATGTTTGTGGTTTCGAAATTTTAGAAACAATTCATAATTTGATATTTGAAAGAACTTAGCTAATACTTTTTTCTTTCTTTCTTTTTGCTTTTGTTTTGTAAGACAGAATTTCTCTTCATAACAGCCCTGGCTGTTCTGGAACTCACTATATAGACCAGGCTGCCCTCCAATACACAGATATCTGCTTGCCTCTGTCTCTCTCAAGTGCTGGGATTAAAGGCTTTCACCACCACACGTAGCATCTGTCTAATATTCTTAATGGTATTTCTCTTACTCTTTAAAAAATATATCATGAAGCTAAGTATCTGTTCTCCTAGTTTTCCTTATGTCTAGTAAAAAACCATGAATCTTCTTTTATTGCAGCTTTGTTTTCCCAGATATTTAAAATTTGCTTTCTGAAATCATTAATTTTTTGATAGACTCTTTTTGTTTAAGAAATAACATATATATACATATAACCAAAAACTAGAATCAATGTTGCCCTACAGCAGTACTGATCTGAGTTGTTGTCAACACCCAGGGCCAATTTGGAGGACCACGGTCTGTTCATCTACCTCTGACCATGTCTGTATTCACAGACCATGGGGCACCCAAGGCCATGCTGATCTGTGTTGTTGGTATTGCCACCTCAAGCCATGGGGATGTCCAGGACATGACTGCTACCTAGAGTCATGTCTTGGTCTGTGGTCCTGTCCGTGACTCCGGTTGCCACCAAGGGCTCTGAGGATGCCAGGGTTCTGGCTAGCCACCTGGGACTATGCTGATTCCCTGGGGGACATGCTGCTGCCAGAGCTGCTACTGGGGCCATGGTGGCATCTGGACCTGAGCTGCTGCTGAGGACCATGTCTGGGTCCACGTCTGTGTGGATGTCCATGACCAGTGTTAGCACAGGGATCATTGGAACCATGCTGTGTTGAGCCAATCACTGGCCTGGAATGGCTGGTCCTGTTCCTCACTGGATATTGCAACAGGGAGCTGGCCCAACCCCTCAGGAGAGAGTTTGCCCCCTCTCCATAGGCATGCATGTTACCAGGCAGGCACATTAGAGCTGATCCTGTGGTCTAGGACACAGGTGAGTGGACCCTGAGGGCATGAGAGCAGGAGAGCTGACCCTGTCCCTCTTGTCTGCCATGTGGTGGCATTGGTAAAGGAAAAATGTCCCCCATCTATTACCACCTTCAGTGGGTGAAGGAGCTGACCCTGGGGTCACAAGAGTAGGAGATCTGGGCCCTGACCTTCACTGGCTGCAGTGCATGAGAAAGCAAACTTTGCTTCCTGCCTGGGCAGCACAATAGAACTGACCCTGTTGTCTGTGATGCCAGGGAGCCAGCCCTGAGGGTGTGAGAACAACAGAGTTTAACTGTCCCCTTAATCTGCCATTTGGTGGCATGGGCAAGGGAAAGACACCCTCCCCCTCTATCACTTGCTACCTGTGGCAAGCAAGAGAGCTGGCCCAGAGGTCAAAAGGGTGAGAACTAGCCCTGCCCTACACTAGATGCAGTTCAGTAGAGCTGAACTAGTTGTCAGGTCCACAGGTGAGCCAGGCCTGAGGATTTGAGAGCAGGACAGCAGACTCTGCTCGTCCCGTCCCGCCCTGCCCCTGTCCCTCTCATATTCTCCCTGCAGTAATCAGGAGAGAGGGTCCTGAACCCTGCCTGGGCTAAACAGTCGATCTGTTCCTGGCAATGTGAGTCGGGGGGACCTGGATATGAGGGCCCGAGAACAAGAGAACTGGCCCAGCTCCTTGATGTAGGCTGTATTGGGTGAGCTAATCAAGGCAGTGCTGGAGAGCTCATCCTGGTAGTAACTGACTAGGAGAGAAAGCTAGTGAGCTGACCAACCTAATTACCAGCCAGGGCCAGAACCAGGGCTATGAGTTGGTCCATCCTGGCATCCCCTGAACCTATGAACTGCTGGAACATGTGAAGGAGAGTTACCTACAGATCCAAAACAGCAGGCTCTCCATGACATGGGATAACAGAATATCCCAGAGGAGCGGAAGTGAAATACCATTATCTGTTGTGTAGCAGAAAGCAGAAGCCTGGAGTCAGACCAATTACTCCTGGCAATGACCATTTGCAGTTAAAGATGATTGGACTAAAGGGTCAACTGTGAGTTTCAACAGGCTACATTGCATCTTCCACAAAATTGTTCTTTTGGTTTTTGTTTTGCTTCTTTGTTTTGTTTTGGTTTTTCTTTTAAATTTGGTTTTGTTTTAGGGGGAGGGTGCAAGGGCAGAAGGCAGATGTGAGGGGACTTGGAGGTAAGTGGTAACAAAATGCATGATGTGAAAATCCACAAATAATCAGTTAAAGTAAAAAATGAAAGAGAAAGAAACTGAATTAAAACCACTAATAGAAGGGAAGGAGGGGGGACCTGGGAAACATGAGAATTGGGATAAAGGAAAGGTGGATAGGGGAGCACGGAACCACAATTCTTAGTAAAGGGAGCCACTTTAGGGTGGGCAAGAGACTTGACCCTAGAGGGGCTCCCTAGTGCCCAAGATGAGGTTCCCAGTTAGTTCCTTGGGCAGCTGAGGATTGGGAACCTGAAATGACCCTATCCTAGAGCAATACTGACGAATATCTTGCATGTCATCATAGAATCTTCATCTGGTGATGGATAGAGATAGAGACAGAGACCCACACAGGAGCACTGGACTGAGCTCCCAAGGTCCCAAGGAGGAGCAGAAGGAGGGAGAACATGAGCAAAGAATTCGGGACCACGAGGCGTGCATCCACCCACTGAGACAGTGGAGCTGATCTACGGGGAGCTCACCAAGGCCAGCTGGACTGTGACCGAAAAAGCATGGGATAAAACCGGACTCTCTGAACATGGCGAACGAGGGCTGATGAGACACCAAGGACAATGGCAGGGGGTTTTGATCCTACTTAATGTGCTGGCTTTGTGGGAGCCTAGCCAGTTTGGATGCTCACCTTCCTAGATATGGACGGAGGGGGGAGGACCTAGGACTTAACACAGGGCAGGGAACCAGGACTGCTCTGTGGACTGGAGAGGGAGGGGGAGAGGAGTGGGGGGAGGGGGAGAAGGGTGGGAGGAGGGGGAGAAGGGTGGGAGGAGGGGAAGGGAAATGGGAGGCTGGGAGGAGGTGGAAACTTGTTTTTTGTTTATGTTTTTTTTTCTTCTTTTCGCAATAAAAAAAAAGAAGTCGAAATAACGCATTTTCAAAAAGAAAATGACAAAGAAATGAAAAAAAAAACCTGCTGCTGACTTACAGCTGGCCAATCTAATATAAATCAATAGTTTCTTATGCTCTCAGAGAATCATATGATTATATAATATCTACTTATTAAAAATCTCAAAATTTGTAAAATGGATTTCTGTTCTTATTACAATATAATTCATTTTTTTTGCACCAGGAACATTGTAACAAAAACAGGTTAGTGAGTTTAGCAGTCTTGCTCAGTGATGTGTTACTGACAATACATGCTTTTAAAGTGCATGCTTCATGGACTTTTCTCTCCTTTTTGCCTTTGCTTCACTCTGATTTAATTTGAATTTACTGACTCTTCTATAGGAGCTGGTATTTTTCCCCCAAATCCAGTGGTTTGCAACCTTACCTTGACATTATAATTACCTGGGGAGCTTTTAAACATCTCAATGATCAGAATGCTTCTTGAACCAATTAAATCAGAATCTTCTCAGGCAGGACCTGGGCAACTGTGCATTTTAAAGGCTCTTATGAAGTCGCAATAGCTGAGGAGTTCAGCAAAGCCACAGGAACACCAGAGCCATTAAAATATGCAGAAAGGGAAGGCTTTAAGATTAACATTTAAGGTTTATAAATCTTGCAAATGTAGCTAATTGAACAAATAATTAAATAAGTTAATCCCAGTATCTTCAAAAAGCACATTTACTTTTGTCATGAACTGCACCTCTCAATAGATTGTCCAGAATGTCACCCATTCAGGGAAACCACCACACTCACAAAATTTATCAGGAAAAAAATTATTTTATTCAACTGAGAATCTTTAATTGTCTTTTGGAAAATTCATCCAGCATCCCTTAAGCAATTTTTATACTGTATATACAGAAGTAATTAGGAATCTGGCCTCCAGCCCAATGCAGAATTGAAATAAAAACCCTCAAAATTAAATTCTGCTCGTTCATTATCTTCTCCTTTTCTTCTAAAATTCTTTTAAAGTTGTCTGCATAGCATAATTTAAAGTTGTTTTCATTCACACTCTGCATTTACTTATTCATGGAGTCATAACTTTAAAAAAAATTGGTTGAGTTGCCCAGGAATGTTTACTTCAGCATTAAAATAATGACGATCCAATTTAGTGTTATTTAGATATTGAATTAAAAACTAGTCTATTACTAATTTGTCAAAACTTATTTGTCAAAAGATAAAAGCAATTGTTATTAATCTTTTCACAAGTAAAAGCCATGCATTTTTCATATATTACTATAGCATTTTTAAGTACCCTGTACAACTAGAAAATCAATATAATCCTGGTCCTATAAAGAGGATTCCAAGCTAAGAGGAATATGAAGGCTACAGAAGATCCAGGTAGAGGAAATGAAAAAAAAAAGCAATCTTGCTGTGCATTGGTAACCCATGCTTTCATTCCCAGCATGAGAGAGGCAGAGGCAGGTGGACCTTTGTGAATTCAAGGCCAACCCAGTCTGCAAGGTTTCTCTGTGTAGCCAGGACAGCCAGGATACACAGAGAAACCTGTCTTGAAAACCAAAACAAACGAAAAAGCAATCTTTCCCAGGAAGATGAAGAGGGCAAACTAACATCTCTAAATTTTAGGGTAATGAATTTGAGACATTACATGGTACAATTTATCTGCTATTTATGAAAGTAAATCCTATGTCTCTGGCCTATTACCATACTTACTGGAATTTAAGAGCTAAACAGGATGGATACACTCATCTAAAAATGTAGTAATAATTGGACTTTAGTGTATTTTTGTGCATATATATAAATAATACTTTCAGACATGTTTCTATTGCAAAAGCCACATTAAGTAAACTATGAAAGTATGTTTTAAGCATTGTTCTATTGCTATGAAGGGACGCTTATAAAAGAAATCATTTAAGTGGTGACTTGCTTACCATTTCAGAGGCTTAGTCCGTTACCATCATGGCAGGGAGCATAGTAACACACATGTGTTGGAACAGTAGCTGAGAGCTACATCGTGATTTGCTGGCAGAGAGGATGAGCCTGGCATAGGATTTTGAAACTTCAAATTGTACCCACAATAGCACACTTCTTCCAGCAATGCCTCACCTACTCCAATAAGGCCACACCTTTAATCCCTGTCTAGTAGCACCACTGACTAATGACCAAGCGTTCAGATATCTGAGCCTATGGGGGCTATTCTCTTTCAAACTACAACATTGTATTCCTCATGTTCATAGGCGTGTAGCCATATCATAATTCAAAGATGCATTCAGTCCGCTTCAAAAGTCCCTATAGTTTGTAACCATCTCAACACTGTTTTCCAGTCCAGAGGCTCTTCTGGGATATATGGCAATCTGTTAAGTGTAATCCCCCATAAAATAAGAATCAAAAAGAATGTCACATACTTCCCACATGCAATGGTACAGAACTTATGTCACCATCTCACAATGCAGGAAAGGGTACACAGTGAGGAAATACTGCACCAAAGTAAGAACAACTAGCACTACAAACTCTAAATTCTGCATCTCCATCTGATAGCAAATAGCTCTTCAGATTTCCAAGTCCTTTCACCTTTGCTGACTGCAATATAGTTCTTTCTCTTGGACTGATTCACACCTGGTCTGCAGCTTTCCTTGGCAAGTATCCCATGACTCTGCCACCTCCAACATCTTTGAGTTTCCAAGACAATCCACTTATCACCTTCATAGTTCCAGGCAATGGCCTGTCCAGACCTCTATGTAGTGACATCTCAGATATACATCTGGCCTCAGTGGCTTTCCTTTGACACAAGGGGAGATTCCAAAAACCCTTTCTTATATCCTTGGCTCTGAAGTTAGAAGCACCACGTGTCTGAAGCTGCCAAGTTCTATTGCTTGATGGAGCTGTTGGTGAAGGTTTCCTTCACCGAAGAAATTCAGGCATATGAATCATTCCCTCAATCAAGATATCTCTCTCCTTGCTCTCATATCTCTCCTTCCCCCATTTCGACCATCCCATTCCCTCAAATTCTCCTCAACTCCCCTTCTCCTCCCTCTACCCCCTGCCCCCCTGCTCCCCTGCTCGCAAATTTTTGTCTGATTCCAATTTCCAGGTGGGTCTGTATATGTTTTTCTTTGGGTTCACCTTATTACTTAGTTTCTCTAGGACCCTGAACTATAGGTTCGTTGGCCTTTGTTTATGATTAGTATTCACTTATGGGTGAGTACATACCATATTTGCTCTTTTGAGTCTGGATTACCTTACTCGGGATGATGTTTAATTTTGTCCATTTGCATGTCTTTAATTTTTATTGCTAAGTAGTATTCTAATGTGTAGATGTGCCACACTTTCTTTATCCATTCTTCCATTGAGGAGCATCTAGGTTATTTCTGGCTATTACAAATAATGCTGCTATGGACATAGTTGAACAAATACTCTTGTAGTATGATTGAGCATATTTTGGATATATTCCCAAGAGTGAAACCTGAGGTAGGTTGATTCCCAGTTTTCTGATTGAGGGAGCCATTATGGAGTTAGCAAAAGCCTACCTCTAGAAAAATGCCCAAGGGCCCTAGCCTGTTTGGATGCACACCTACCTAGGCCTGGATGGAGGGGAGAGGGCCTTGAACTTCCCACAGGGCAGGGTACCCTGCCCTCTCTTAAGACTGGAGGGGAGGGAGGAGGGTGAGTGGGGAGGTGGGAGAGGAATGAGAGGAGGGGAGGAAGTGGAAATTTTTGAATGGAAAAATAAATTTTAAAAAAGAAAAATGCCCAAGAACCCACAGGGATGAACCCAGCTGAGACCCTAAAAAATAGAGAGGGTGTCTGAACTGACCTTACCTTAAATATCACTATAGAACCTTCGTCCAACAACAGACGGGAACAGAGGCAATGACCCATATAGGAACACTAGACTGAGCTCCTTCCAAAGATCCAGTTGAAGAGTGGAGGAAGTGAGAGTATGAGCAAGGAATTCAGGACCATGAGGGGGTCATCCACTGAGACAGTTTGCTTAAGCTAATGTCAGCTCACCAACTCCAACTGGACTGGGAATGAACGACCATGGAAACAACTAAGCCCTTCTGAATGGGGTTGACAGCTGGGGAAGACTGAGGGGCCACTGATAGTGACACTGGGATGTGTCTCTACTTGCATATACCAGCTTCATGGGATCCTATTTTCTTTGGATGTAAACCTTGCTAAACCTAGACATAGTAGGGAGGGCCTTGGACTTTCCACAGGGCAGGGTTCATGGTACTACTTTCTTAGGGTTGGAGGGGTGGGGGGATGGTCTGTGGAGGGAGAGGGAGGAGGGGAGGGAATGGGAATTTGGATTGGTATTATTTAAAGTAATAAAATAATTTATTAAAAAATGAATCATTCTTCATACATCCATTGTATTTTCTCTTTATTGTAATTACTTATCCCAGTTTTATAGGATCAAACATTTAAGAAAATAAATAAAGCTATCATGTATTAGGAATGATAATGACTAAAGACATCTATGATTATGATAAAAGAACCCAGATGTCCATCAAAATCCCAGGAAAATATTCATTTGTGCCCACTTTCATTTATTCATACATTTAATAATCATTTATATAGTCTCTTATTAGCCATACACTATAAGCTAAATCCTGGGAATACAAGAGAAGTGAGCATACAATTGAGTTTGCTTTTGTCCGTTAAATTCTATCCAATTTTCAGGTGGTATTCGGTTGGTTGAATCGCCTAAATTTACCTTCTAGGATCATCACACTCACACTCTCAACTATTTCCCACTTTACAAAAACATCACACACACCATAAACTGAGAAAATTATCAGTCCAGGGAGGCTCGTTCCTTCAGTAGTGAAGAATTCCTATATTGTCAGCAAGATTTAGCTGACAGGCAATGAGGTAAAACGGCTACAAGCATTTCCACTAATCTGCAGCTTTAGACTATACCCCATCTTCTTTCAGGTGGAACACAGATGGATAATCAAAAGTTTTCCCAGTCCAGGACATACTAAAATCTTAGAAGGCCATCAAACTTCATATTTGACACATTCGTGTCTCTGACCCTAATGGATTACTTTACAGAACAAATTTCTCTAGACATATAACTCAAAGGGGAAAATATCAATATTTGAAGAAAATAAATGTGCTTGTATGTGATTCTACCTTATGATTCATTTGTTATTCCTAGGGTGTTCTCAAGCAGGGTAAGTGGACTACTGACGACAAAATAATCTCTAGAATTCTGACATCTTCTATTACCTTAGACTGATTGAAAATCAGCTTCTCTTCTGTTGAGATGAATTACGTGACAGTTACTAGAACAATTCTTCCCAGGGGTTTCCCCTTTCTAAAACCTTTCCCACCCCCAGTCCTCAGAAAGTCAGTTTAGTGAGTTGCAGTCTATCTCAAGGCATTATTCATATAACCCAAGGAAATTTAGAAAGGCTTGATGACTCATTTGTAATGATCTGAGAGGTACCTGATGTATTCTATTCATTTTATTTTTATATTTCTTTGAAATAAATGTACTTACTGCCCTAAGGGTAACTCTGATATTAAAAAGAGTCACATTTATTACATATGTAGCAGAACCTATATGCCCAAAATAAAATTATTTATGAGAAACGTTAACACAAAAAAAGATGCTAAGCTCTTGGAACATCTTGCATGTTTGCATTTGAAACCACCTCCATCCAAATATTGATGCAGAATAAATAGCCTTTAGGAAAATTTTCAGAATGTGTTAGGATAAACCATTTTCCCAAGGCACTCTTCTGTGGCGAGAGAGTATTCAATAACAGACTTTCCTCTAAATGAGGAAGAGGTACTGCTGAAGTCACTTATGGAGGCTTATGTGTGTTCTGTGTCTTCAGCTTACTTCAGAGAAATGTCAGGTCATCATATGTTTCAAGTGTCTGAGTTAAAGTTCAGATCATCAATTTTATCCCACATTCAGTCAAAAGCCTTAGTCTCCTAAGAGGCTGGAATATTTTTCACAACCCGTAATTCACTTTCCCATGATTGCATCTTCTATATGAAAGAAAAACAATCAGCATTGTCTTTCTAAAATTTGGACATATGAGTTTAAAAATCAAACTTTTATAAGTGAATTCATGTACTTTTCAGACTGTCAATTCTGGCTACAAATCCCAGTCTTGGAAAACCTTTACTTTTTCACTATACATTAAGTTTCAGAAAGATAATCTTCTTAAAAAGCTTTGAAATTTCATGGTACTACACCAGTAAAGATTTCTAGTTCAAACTTAAAAGGTAAAGTAATTGTTTCAGAATAAATGGTCATATTTACAAGCAAACAATGAATTTTTTCTTTTACCAAACAAGGTTCTAGTGAATTCATCATTTAGTTAAAAATGAGCATTGTGCCAAATATATAAAAAGCAATATTATCTCATTCTATATTTTCCATTTCTGGAAAACCAATCAAGTAATATAAGTCAACCACAATTCTATGGGTTTGCCCCTCTTTACAATAGTCTGAGGTTAACAAATTTAATTACCACCTAGGCCAACATCCATGATTTTGAGTTGACCCACCTCAACATACAACCTATTATCTACTGGAGAGTATGAAGGTACTGTGGAATCATAGCTACAATATTCTCATGACTGGGAGCAACAATAGGATATCCAAGAGGAGTTTTGGTGAGGGTCTAATATTGATGTTGTACCAGAAGCCAGAGCCCTTGAATAAGACCAACAACTCATTGTAATGAATGTGTACAAGGAAAGCTGTTTGAGCAAGTGAATATACTGTGTAACAAACTGTAGCTCCCAAAGCCATTACAACAAAGTATATATATATGAGGCAGGAAAGACTGAGGAGCAAAGTTGAGTTTTGTTTTTTATCAATTTTCTTTTATTTTTTGTAAATGATAAAGAATGATGTTAGGTAGCATGTTGAATAAAGTAAAGGCAACCAAAACAATGCCCTGGATCTTGAAGTATCAGGTAGTGAGAACAAACAGGACATCCCTAATTCCATAACACTAATGATCCCCACTCAGACCTGATCTTTCATTCTCCCTTTAAAAGACCATGCCATCCTTACAAAGTGAAGTAGAATTCACTCCGCTTTGGCCTCTGTTTCCATACTGGGCTAATATGACTGAGTGAAATCTGGTCTCACTAGTTTAACTGATGTTCCCATGCAGTTGGTCCTTAATTTGTAGCCGACTTACTTGGTTTCAGGTTGTCAAGATTGCAGGATTATCAGCACTCATTTCTCAAGACCCTAGCTGTAACCAATTTATCTATTCATCTTTTCTAGAATATAGCATGTTTTATTAAATACCTTTTTAAATAGTAGGGCAAGTTTTACTACCTTTTATGAGTCAAGGGCTGGAAAAAAATGCCACAGTTTATACGGTTACTACATTGCTTAGTCAATTTATTTTAAAGGAACAGAATGATGGGCCACATGTCCATTAAAAACAAGCAAAATATCTTTTAAAGATATTATTGATCAGTTCTCATTATACTCAAATAGAGAAAAGTAATAAATACTCAGAAGTCACAATTTTGAGAAATGTGGTAAGACTGATAAATACACCAATATTCTATGAGTCTGGATTTAAAATACAGCATATGGGCTGGGTGCATTCATAACTTACAGATGTTTTTGATCGTTTTACTCTAGGTGTTATTCCCACAAATGTAGAGTTTGAGCTGCTTGAATACACAGACTACATTCGAAGTAATGGGATTAAGACTCAATTACCTTTTCTCCATTTTGACAAACTTCCTCATAAATCTTTTAACCTAACCTTTGGCACCATACCCCCACACAAATCTTTTTCATTTATTTTACTAAATAGGCAGTTTCCCCCGGGTTCCACTCAGGTTAGACAAATGCATTTATAGACTTTTCCTTCGAGTTCATCAATGATCTCAATCAGTGACAGGAGTACAGCTGAATCTTTCTTTCAGAGTTACATTTATTTATCTATTGTGTGGACTCCAAATGCCATGGCATATAAATCCTGCATACCAAATACAATAAGCATGCATGCCACAGGGAAATATGACATTTTATTTCAATGCTTCCTTTTGTTTAAGTGCATATAACTGAACCTCATGTATTTCTTAAATAACACAACTTCTTTCATGAAATTACTTGTAATAATAACAAATGTAGGAAACTACACAAAATAAAATAGATTGCAATTCACCTCTCTTCTTCAAAAATCCAGTGTAAACATAAGTTATTCCATCTCAGATTTATTTATTTTTAGTTTGGTTTCCTTAGTTTGTGACTTTTCTTATTATTGCTCTATTTTATCTTTCATGGGAGCATGGGAGATACTCATTTACTTAATTACTTATTTACTTTATGCCTCATGTTTTCTTCTTATAAGGAAAGTTTTGTTATAAGAAAAGTTTTGTATATAAGGAAACTATATGTGTGTGCGTGTGTGCATGTGTGTGTGTGTGTTGAATTTTTTATCTACCTAATAAAAGTTCTTGATGGTGTAGCTGCTTCACCCAGTCTACTTTCATTGAGCACTCATTGCCATATGTTAAGCATGCCTAAAACACTTTATGTTCTGATCAACATTTTGACATTTTAAGTCCATTAGAAAATTCTGATAAGGCAAAAAAACAATGGGGCAATGCTTGTCTTATAGAAGTTATGAATCTCTGTTAATTATAGAATGAAATGTTAACACACACATGTAATATCAGACTATGGAACATAGATTGCTGTTAGTTTATTTTTTGTTTGTAATATTGTATATGTGCTCATCATGTGTCTGTGTAGGTAAATGTGCCACAAAATCCATGGAGAAGTCAGAGGAGAGCTTTGTGGAGATGATTCTGTTCTTCTACATTTATCTGAGTCAACTGGATTCAGGAATTGAATATAGGTCTTCAGGATTGTGAAGCAAGTACTTTCTCAGTTGAAGACTCTCAGGAGCCCTGTTTTTTTTATTTATAATAAAGAGTGAGTCATGTTATAATGGCTCTACAATTGACATGTTCTCTTGTTTATTATTTAGAGTCACTTTCGAATTATATGAATATACAAATGGAATGGTATACATATAGCATGTTCCCCAAAGGTTCATGACTAAAGGAGTAGCTCTCAGTTTAATGATATTGAAAGCTAGGGGAACTACTATGATCTGGGACATAGTGAAAAATGATTGGAAGGAACGTGGTTGCCGAGAGAAGATTAAAATTGATCACTTAGAATGACGTAGATCTTGAAAGAATGGATAAAATCTCCTAACTACGAATTATGATAAAAGAGCAGCACAATCCCTGCCATATCTCCTTCTGCTTTCATTATTTGTCATACTTCTCTGTCCCCTAGTCTCTCCCCATCTCTTGTCCTAGCATTTTTCCTTCTTCCCTCTGCATAAGCATGAAATGCTATATACAATTTGGTGATACAATCAGAAGAACATTTTTACGCTTTAGATGCATTGCTGTTTGAACTTTCCATTACACGAATTCTGAAAAAATACACTTATTTTCTTTTTAATTTATACAACAGATGGTAATTTTTCATAGCAATACAAAATGGACTAACACATGTACCTTGACTGTTAATAATTTCCAGGCACATTTACATCTGTGTCTAAAATCCCTCAGCTGTTAAAACATGCCTGTAATGTTTGAGAAGAAGAAAGCCATTGTAAGTGTGAAAATTTACTTGGATTAGTAGTTGTTCATCTTTAGAAGGCCACATTTTTCTGATTTTTTTTTTATTGAGAAAAGGAGAAAAAAAACAAAAAAACAAGTTTCCACCTCCTCCCAGCCTCCCATTTCCCTCCCCCTCCTCCCAACCTTCTCCCCCTCCTCCCCTCCTCCCACCTTTCTCCCCCTCCCCCCCTCCTTTCCCCCTCCCTCTCCAGTCCAAAGAGCAGTCAGGGTTTTCTGCCCTGTGGTAAGACCTAGGACCTCCCCCCTCCGTCCATATCTAGGAAGGTGAACATCCAAACTGGCTAGGCTCCCACAAAGCCAGCACATTACGTAGGATCAAACCCCCGTGCCATTGTCCTTTGCGTCTCATCAGCCCTCATTGTTCGCCATGTTCAGAGAGTCCAGTTTTATCCCATGCTTTTTCAGTCACAGTCCAGCTGGTCTTGGTGAGCTCTCAATAGATCAGCTCCACTGTCTCAGTGGGTGGGTGCATAATTTATGGCAATAAAATTTTAGACTACAGGTGCTTTTTATATACTGAATAATTTGTGATTTGGAAAAATAAATAATGAAAACAGGTTGTTTACAACAGATTTCTATATTTTTGCAATTGGAAAATGCTGATAACTTAGCAAAGATGAAGGAAAATGTATGATTATAATTAACACGTTAGTGTTTTGTGAAGTTTTAATACAGAAAATCAGTGGAATAATTAAGTTCTCACAGTGGATTTATAACACAAATTTACTGAAAGTAAAAGTATGTCATTGTTCTAAATCCATGTACAACTGCAGATAGTTTATATTTACATTACATAGAACACAATTTCTCTTAAACAATTTTGTTGAGTACACTAATGTGGTACATTGTATTGTATTTCATACTTACATTTTACTTAATTTGCAGATAATATTTAATGCTTTATTTGTTCTTTATGCACAAAAAGTTAGCCTTTGGTCTTATATTAGTGCTTTTGCGAGTAATTTATAATGACAATAATTTTAATTATCATATTTTAAATGAGAATTATTTTTAGAAAGATAGTGCAAATTACCCTGTTTATCACTTGAGCTTCAGAAAATACTAGACTATAACAGATATCAAATAAAATGTTTTACTACCAGGGAAATATGGTGGTTCATAGTAGGAAAATATTAGTTGTTTACTCATACAATAAGGTTGAAAACTTTATAAACTTATTACTTTATTCAAACAAAACACATCTTACAACACTGTTTAGCAGATATTAGTCATATCCATTATTAACAAATCAGAATTAATTTCCTGTGTTAGATATACTTGAAGGCAATATTACTTCAGTAGCAGCCAGCATCAGTTCCACTATGGTTGAGTTAGTGTAAAAAGTAATCCTAGATGACAAAATGTATTAGAACCAATGAATCTTTTATACAGTATTCTAAGGAGTTTAACCTAAGACCTGAGTGAGAAGGGAATGGTAATGACATGGTATATAGTCTGTCAGTTGTCCTCCATTGATTAATAACATCTCTGAAAAGACATTCTTCCAAAAAAAGAAATCAGTGTTCTTAGAACATGTATTTATATAGCATTTTTAAGGAGGTTTAAAACAATTATACTGCTATATTGGACCAAACTTAGAAATATATATATATATATATATATATATATATATATATATATATATACATATATATATATATATATATATGTGTGTGTGTGTGTGTGTGTGTGTATGTATGTATATATATATATGACTACACATAGCACATACTACTAAAAATACATATATGTTCACTATACTTTGAAATTTACATACACACTAAAAAATCTGTGTCAAAAGTGAAGACAGTTGACACATAAGAGCATCAACACAGTTTTATAAAGATACACAAGTGGAAAATAAGGATGATGATAAATTATGATGATAGACCACAAGGCATATGATTTTGTCTTTTTTATCTGGGAATGATTGGACATATTCATTGTTAATGTAACTTCAACTACCTAAGGGTAAGTAAATTTGTCATAGTTCATTTCCATTTAATATATGATCATTCAATAATTGTGAAAGTTCTAATGAGGACAACTTAGACACCAAAATTTTCAGAATTAAAATTTTTCTTCAGATACAAAATAGGTTCGGATTTAGCATCTTGTTTAATCTCCTTTTTCATTACTGCGTACCTATCTTAAATTGCATTAGCTCCATATTAAATTATCAATAAATGTTGTTTTGATTAACTTTTAGCACAAATATAGACATGTTAATATTTTCTGTTTCCTTGTTAATTCCCAATAAATATCAGTATAGTAAATACAATGCCATGTTCAGTAGTGCCATATGGATACAATGAACACAACTTAGAAGATCCTATTTCGTCAATAGTAATGTGAATGAGAGGAAACAAACAGAAGTAAGAAGACATCGAGCAAAAAGAAGAAAAAGGAAAAAATGAGAAACGGGGGAGGTGAATACAATAGAATGACCTTTGAAACATTTTTAGGACATAAAAATACAGTGCTTATATTATTATTCTTGGACTGGCAACAGCTTCAGTGGGCATGATTAAAAGGATTTCCTATAGAGCAAGCAGCTGAAGTGTTTATAGCAGA
This sequence comes from Microtus oregoni, assembly GCF_018167655.1. NCBI lineage: Eukaryota > Metazoa > Chordata > Mammalia > Rodentia > Cricetidae > Microtus > Microtus oregoni. The sequence goes on along the minus strand of NW_024544341.1, from coordinate 21,039 downwards.
AGTTCAGTACTATGTGGAATTTGCATTAAAACACAAGAAAGCAGCTACTTTGGTATCACATTTGACTCTTGGGGAACAAGATCCATGTATAAGTTTGCAGTAGCCTTATTAAAACCGTTCTCATTTTTTGAGACTGAGTTTTTTTTTTCTATTCCTTTCTTATAACACAATATGACAAAAAAGATGGCATGGCTCTATTGCTATCCCATGAAAATGAGTAGGAAAAGGAGCAGATAGTGGCATAGAGGTTGCTGGTGGTGCAGGATACAGGACTGAGGTGAAGTTCCTATCTAGTGTAGCAACTATCTAGTGTAGAGTATCTGTAGTATAACCGACAGAGATGTAAAAGGCCCTGATGTCAGCAGGCAACAGCAGAATTAAGGGATTTGAGTATCAATTCAAATGAGATATTGCATGAATGATAGAAGTCCTACAGAGACAATGAAACAAAGTGGATCGGGAAGTAGGTGATTGCTGCCAGGATCTTACAGATACACACGGAAATGCTAACAAGCTATCAAAATTACAGCGCTGAAGCCAACATAACCTATATACAGGCTTTGAATGCCAAATGCAGGTAGCATGATAACATTCATGAACTATTCAGAAACTGGCTTTTTCCATGTTTTTACTAAAAACAATCCCTAAACAAATAAAAGTTAATGCATTATTTATTAAGGAATGATTCTCTGATCCGTATCTCTTTAATCAACAACATAAAACCCTATTATTTCTTTTAAAGGTAGTGAATTACTTAATGTCTTATATTGGATTGTCCAGGATCAGATATGTGGTAAAAATTTAAATCTATGGACAATAATGTCTCAGTGATCATAGAAACCATCAACAAGGAAGTAGAAAGATCGAGAAGCGGGGGATAGCAAGACAAGGCACAACAATGAGAAAGTATTGAATATGGAAAGCTGGGACTCAAAGATACTTGTGACCTCTGAAAATGACCACCACGTTAGTCCTTTTTGGAGGATAAATTTCAGCAGCTTTATTTTTACATTCTCATCTATCAATAACCAAAGAAAATCACTATCAATTCAACATTTCAATGTATAACCTTCTCCCATAGTTTCATATGTATCAGGGAAGACATATGTTTCATATGTATCAGTGCTTACAAGTAGAAAACATCCTGCAAAATGGGACATCAGAAGGAACATTGACAGTCTGCTAGATGGATGTTGATTACTCTATACCAATCCTAAGGGCCCCTTTTCCTGTCTACCACAGTTGTTACAATTTTGTTGCTTTTTCTTCCTTAGCTAGTGCCTCATCTTTTTACATTGTTTTAGAAATAAAGTTGAAAATGTGAACTAGTTTGAATGAGCAACATGGAGATGTGTAAAGGGAATAAGAAGTTCCTAATTAGATGAGACTTTTATGCATGTTTTAAGATGGTGCCTTGTGACCTGTTCATACTTGCCAAGTTAGCTTTTACTTCCCTATTTTTGTGTCCCCTTAGTAGCTTGAGTATTTTACTGCTGTGTCATTCTTCAAACATCTCAGTACAATTAATTTCATAAAAGATATGATTTATAACATATTATCACTTTATTGTGAACCATAATTGACTATCTTTATTTTAGGTATTACTTATTACCTACCAGACTCATTAAATACCCATCAAATGCCTATTTGTTGAATATATATCAATATTTTCATTGACATTAATCATTCTGTTCAATGCTACCTGCAGAATCTTCTTCTACTAGTCAGTTTAAATGCCTCTACTTAATTTTCTTCAGATTTTGAAAGAGAGTTTGTTTTCTGACAGTTATTTTGTTCTTCAGATGCCTTTGCATTATTTTAAAAAGAAGAAGCTATTTCTGATTAAAAGAAATAATGACGAGAAGAAAATCCTCATTAATTTGGGTTTTGAGTGAATCAAATTGCTTCTGCATGAGGAGGAATGAAACCCTTAATAGCTAGAGAGTTCCCCAGATATTACTTCAAGAGATATTATTAACCTCCGTGTGCTATAGAGATAATACTATATGCAGTGAGCAAATATTTTGAAAATAATGCCATTTGTGAACAGGAAATGGTCACTGATGCAGAATGAATATACCTCTCTCCAATTCTTATGTTAAAAATCCCCAGATTCCTAACCACCAAATCAACACTAAAATGTGAGGGCTTAAAGAAGTGATTAGATACTGAAAGCATGACCCCTGAGAATGGAATAATACCAGTATAATAGATACCCCATGCACTGGACACCCTTAAGGCTAAGGCAGGAGAATCATGAATTTAATATTAGCCAGGGATAGATGAGAGAGAGAGAGAGAGAGAGAGAGAGAGAGAGAGAGAGAGAGAGAATGCCCTTTCTTCTGTGTGGACACAACAACAAAAAGACTATTGTCAAGGGAAAGCAGGCATACCACACACATAACCTCAAAAAATCTAGTTCTTGGATGGTAGAACTTTATGTTGTATAGAAGCTACTTGATTTTAATATATATATATATATATATATATAAATGAATACTCATAAATATTGGTATGTTCTACATTTAGCTCATTGGTTCTTAAGATGAAACGGTATACACAAACTTCAAAATGAAAATACATTCATGTGCTTGAATGGATTCATGTACTTGATAGATTTTGAAACTGCCTTGAAACTTTACTGCCTATATATGAAACTACTAAACAGCATATACAAAACCAAGCAAGACAGTCTTATGTTTTTCAGCTCAAGCATGCATTGCTTTATTCATTTATGTATTGACTGATTTATAGGATTTTAATACTAATAGACAGTTTACACATATTTTTAAAATCTACATGTCCATACATCTTCTACTTTTAAAGCAATATATGGTGCAGAGTGGCCACATTTCAATATGGGATACTTTAAAATATATGAAATTTTGTATTATGTATTACCATCTACCTATGTACACTTAGATTACCTTTCTTCCATTTTCTTGCTTTCCCACTTCCTAGATATAGGGTGTGTGTGTGTGTGTGTGTGTGTGTGTGTGTGTGTGTGTGTGTTACAGTGAAAACATTTGTAAAGAACACACTTCTACTTTTCATTATTTTTCTTTAAGGACACACTTCTTGAAGAATATGCACATACACATGTGACTTTACCTTTAATTTTGAAAAGGAGGTCAAAAGAGGTGTGCTGACTAGTTTACATCTACTTGGCATAAGATGGACTTTTCTGGGAAGAGATAGGAAGAGATATCCTTGAATTAAGAAAATGCCCCACCAGATTGGCTTCTAGGCAAACCCGTGGAGTATTCTCTTGAGTGATAATAGATGTGGAAGTGTAGTAATATGGGGCGGCAGGGCTGCGTCCCCCACACCCGGCCGCCCACATGGCTAGCTTATGCTCCGAAATAACAACACACAAACTGTATTCTTTTAATCACTGCTTGGCCCATTCTCTTCTAGGCTAATTCTCACATATTAATTTAGCCCATTCCTAATCATCTGTGTGTAGCACCCCAAGGTGCGCTTACCGGGGAGATTCTAGCCTAGTCCATCCTGGGTCCGAGCTTCATCCCGGGAGCAGGGCATGGCGTCTCTCTCAGGCGTCTGCTCCCGCGAGGAAAGCGGTCGAGTCTCCGAGCTCACTTCCTCTTCCTCCCAGCATTTTGTTCTGTTTACTCCTCCCACCTATCCTCTAACCAATAAAATGGGCCAGGGCAGTGCCTTTATTAGCCAATGACCTTCCTCCATCATTTCCCCTTTTTCGGTTTAAACAAAAAAAAAAGGATTTAACATAGCAAAATTACATATAACAAAACAGTTATCAAGTAAAAGTTACAATAATCTTTATCATAACTAAGGAAAACTATAACTATAACTAACTATTCTTAACTCCATCAAAGACTCCAGAAAGATATAATATTACCTAAGTAAACAAGAACTAAGAAACTTTTAAAACTCTAGAAATGACAGAGACATCTCGCTGCCTGGACAGTCACCCAAAGTTCCTCTGTACCGTTGGGGCATCCATCTTCAGCCTTCAGGCCCATGGTATCCAGCAGACATTTCCATAAAGCAGGAAAATTCAAAGTCAGTTCAGTCACTATCTGTTGTGTCCTGCAGAATGTCTCGCAGACTCTTTCATGAATCAGGAACCCCGAAAGATCATCTCACCTTAGGCAAGTTCAGTAGTCCTCTCTCTGCAGGTTCTCTGTTTCCAGTTTATGCAATAGTCCAGGCAAGAGCAGTTTCTTGCCCAAATGGCTATCAAACCCCATAAGGTGCCTCTTCGATGCCCATCTTCCTCTTGAAGTAGATTGGTGCTGCCAGGAGCAGAGTGTCTCATTGTCATGAAAAGTCCTCAGTTATTAAAACATTAAATGTCCTATTCAGTAATCTTTGAAAGACATGAAGAATGTCTATCTAAAATATATCTCTATATATCTAGAAAATCTAACTAACATGACTACAAGCTTTACTATTATTGATGATTATCCATTAACAACCTATATTTCTCAATTATACAGTACATATTTTAATGAACTACACAATCACAATACCTTAATCAAAATCAGAAACACTTATACATATAACAAAATTGACCTTAAATTTCTATCAATAAAGCAAAATCTATACTAATGTAAATTATTCATATCTATATCATATCCCCCTTTAAATGTAAAAGGACGTTTATAAACCATATTTGGGAACATGGGCGCAGTTTTTTCTCTCCAAACTGCTTCCTGCTGAATGGGGGCGTCGTTAATTAGGTCTTTCATGGTATAACCTGTGTGCTAGTTTCATCTCAGTTGGCAGTTGAGCGAAGCAATTTTCTGAAGATGTTCACTGCAACCCTTCAGGAGGGCGTGGTCCATCATACCAAATCGGAATAGAAGAAATGAACAGCGTCTCATCCTCTGTGAAAACAAAATAAGAAACTCCTTTCCAAAGCATCATGTCCTTAGATCCAAATTTCAAAGTTAAGGCATCAAAATATCTATGTCGGATTAGTTCAGCAGCATTTATCAATAAATATCTTTTAGCAGCTGTTGCTTCTTCCTCAGCATTCAAACAATTCAAAGAGAGCATAATAGCATACAGTATCAAGATTCTCTGTGTATTTTCCATCTTTGTGCAGCTTTGTTTTAACCTCTATTTTGTTTATTTTTACTTTTAACTCTTTGCTTTTTGAGACAGGTTCTCTGTATCTTTGACCTGAATTAACTCTGTAAACCAGGCTGTCTTTGAACTCTCAGAGATCCGCCTGTCTCTGCCTCCCAGGCATTTGGGATTAAAGGTGTACACTACTACACCTTGAACTCACAGAGATCTGTTTGTCTCTGCCTTCTAGGCACTGGGATTAAAGGCGTGTGCTACCACACACACAACTTTCTTCCTTTTTTTTTTGTTACTTTAAGAACTTTAAATTTTAGTCTGCATATATTTTTAACACACTTCAAACCATTTAGAAATTTTCTTTGTCTTTGAATCTCTCTTTACTATATATCTCTCTTTTTCTGACCACACCAGCCTTTAAATTACTGAGCAATATGGGTAGGATTAAAGGCGTGGCTTTGCCAGCTAGATCCAGTCCATTCCTTAGCTTTCCAGCCTCATGGCTGAGGTACTGGCTGTAGCCAGCAAGCGAGCTTCAGCAGCCTGTGTTTGCAAACCGCAGGGACCGCCTGCGTAAAAGAGTCAGAGTTTGTCCTGGCAGGACAGCCCAGAAAGCCGGCATTTTTAAATGGCGCAGCTTTTTTCCTGCTATGGCTGAAAACCGAAAAGCATGTGTTCAGCTTTAACCGTTTAAGTGTTTCGTGGCAGGACCTCTTAATGAGCTGCAGGCTTTTGCAGCTAAAGCTGAGTCAGGAAGCCTCTCTTAGATGACGCGCCCACTTGCCTCTAGCAAGCAGAGCAGACCTGAGAACACAGCGAGTCAAGTTGCCATCAAACAAATCGTAGCACTTTACTCCAAATGCTCTATTCAAAAGCTCTGTCTCCCGCAGGAGCCAGACAGAGATCGCAATGGCGGCACAGCCCCAGGAAGTTGCGATTTAAAATGACAAAGTGGTTTTTCTGCTACTGTTGCTGAATCAGGAAATCTCTCTACAGCACGACACCAACAAACAGCAAAAATCTGTGTTAAACTCTCTCTCCCTTATTTTTAAGCCTTCTCAGGTTTTTTAAGTGGGTTTCGGCTGTCCACATGTCTGGGCGCCAACTGTAGTAATATGGGGCGGCAGGGCTGCGTCCCCCACACCCGGCCGCCCACATGGCTAGCTTATGCTCCGAAATAACAACACACAAACTGTATTCTTTTAATCACTGCTTGGCCCATTCTCTTCTAGGCTAATTCTCACATATTAATTTAGCCCATTCCTAATCATCTGTGTGTAGCACCCCAAGGTGCGCTTACCGGGGAGATTCTAGCCTAGTCCATCCTGGGTCCGAGCTTCATAGCGTGCGTCTGCCCAGGAGCCAGGAGCAGGGCATGGCGTCTCTCTCAGGCATCTGCTCCCGCGAGGAAAGCGGTCGAGTCTCCGAGCTCACTTCCTCTTCCTCCCAGCATTTTGTTCTGTTTACTCCTCCCACCTATCCTCTAACCAATAAAATGGGCCAGGGCAGTGCCTTTATTAGCCAATGACCTTCCTCCATCATGGAAGTGCCCAACTCACCGTGAGCAGTGCCATCTCTGGGCTGGTGGTACTAAATGCTATAAGAAGTCTGAGATAGCCATGGAGAGCAAGCCAGCAAACTGCTCCAGGACCTTGCTTCAGTTTCTGCACCCCTGCCACCTCTTAAGTTGCTGAAACTGATAATTTAAATTCCTGAACAATTATTTTCTTAGCAAAATATATATTATCTTTTTTCTTATACTCTCTATTTTACATAGTTTTCTACCAATTTTTCACTAACTTTTAAATCATAGTATTCAAAAGTTCTAAATTTTGTTGCAAACAGTTTACAAAGTTTGTAAAACAAAATGGTATTTTCTCTATTGCTTAACTATCAGATTTAAAGAAAAGATTTTTAATAAGCAATTTTATTTTGAGAATTATTTATTTATTATGCATACAGTATTCTGTGTGCGGGTATGTCTGCAGGCCAGAAGAAGGCATCAGATCTCATTATGCATGCTTGTGAGTGTGGTTGCTGGGAATTGAACTCAGGACCTTACAGAAAAATTTTTATTTTTGCTTTGTGGCAAAATGAGAATGCTAGTATTAATGCTGCCAATTTTAGAAAAATTGTTAATGCTTTAAATAACAAGGTGATATGCTAGTAAACTATTATCAATTAATAAAATGGTATTTTCCATAGAATATTTGTTGAATCTTTAAAATTCTAAAGATACTTGGCTTTACTTGCTTCAATCAGTTAATTTTATATATAGGCTAAATTTTCCAGAGCATTATGTATTATCTGCTACTGTTGTTATGTATATCCTCAAATATGTATATTGCTCAGTTCTTGAGTGCCATATTGAACTATAAAACGCAAGCTAATGCTAACTAATTTAGTAGCCTACTTTACAGGATTATTGCTTCCTCAGTACATTTAATTCCCAAAGAAATTCTTTAATTCCCTCAGAGGTAAAAATAACATTCAACTATAAATAACTCGGAGGAGATGAGATGATTATGATTATGAAGCTCATCTTCATACTATTTTTAAATGACATTGTTTGACATTATTTTAGTGGTGTAAGGAATACTCTTTAGAAGAATGTTTTGCTGAAGGTATCAATAATATTAAAATCAAATGGGCATTTTAACAATATAAATGGTAGTTCACCACATCTGTGCTATATTTTTTTGTGTTCATGATAATGGGCATTCAGCTGGGATGAGATAATCATATTTCATTGAACATGTGTCTGATATTCTCATTTAAAACTCATTTAAGACTTACTTATACAAAGTGGTATCTGAGAAAAGAACTTATTCTTTGTGCGGCAAATTTCAAAGGAAAGTAATTTATCAATTAAAATATTATTAGATTTAAAAAATAGTACTAAATTATTTCTTGTTTTTACTATTTGTATTTAAGGCTCACACCATTAGACTGAACCCATGCCTGACAGTGCTCAGGTAGCTGAGAACCAGAGACCAGATCACCCATCAAACTAGGATACAAAATTCTGTTTTGCTAAAGAAACATAGCAGTAAAATGACTTGCAATGACATTCTGCTTTATTACTAGCACAACCCTTTTCAGAGAAGGTTCCTCCTTCAGGAAATGAGTGAAAATACAGAGAACCAAAATTAGGCAATGTACAGAGATTGAGAGACCTAGGAACACTCAGTATTTTTTTAATTAATTAATTTATTTATTAAAGATTTCTGTCTCTTCCCCGCCACCGCCTCACATTTAACTCCCCCTCCCCCAATCAAGTCCCCCTCCCTCCTCAGCCCGAAGAGCAATCAGGGTTCCCTGCCCTGTGGGAAGTCCAAGGAACCCCCACCTCCATCCAGGTCTAGTAAGTTGAGCATCCAAACTGCCTAGGCTCCTACAAAACCAGTAAGTGCAGTAGGATCAAAAACCCATTGCCATTGTTCTTGAGTTCTCAGTAGTCCTCATTGTCCGCTATGTTCAGAGAGTCTGGTTTTATCCCAGGCTTTTTCAGACCCAGGCCAGCAGGCCTTGGTGAGTTCCCAATAGAACATCCCCATTGTCTCAGTGTGTGGGTGCACCCCTCGAGGTCCTGAGTTCCATGCTCGTGCTCTCTTTCCTTCTGCTCCTGATTTGGACCTTGAGATTTATGTCCGGTGCTCCAATGTGGGCCTCTGTCTCCTTTCATCGCCTGATGAAGGTTAATATTCAGGAGGATGCCTATATGTTTTTCTTTGGGTTCTCCTTATTTAGCTTCTCTAGGATCACTAATAATAGGCTCAATGTCCTTGGTTTATGGCTAGAAACCAAATATGATTGAGTACATCCCATGCTCGTCTTTTTGGGTCTGGCTTACCTCACTCAGGATAGTGTTTTCTATTTCCATCCATTTGCATGCAAAATTCAAGAAGCCCTTGTTTTTTACTGCTGAGTAGTACTCTAATATGTATATATTCCATACTTTCTTCATACATTTTTTCCGTTGAAGGGCATCTAAGTTGTTTCCAAGTTCTGGCTATTACAAACAATGCTGCTATGAACATAGTAGAGCATATACTTTTGTTGTATGAAAAGGCCTCTCTTGGTTATATTCCCAAGAGTGGTATTGCTGGGTCCAGGTGTAAGTTGATCCCGAATTTCCTGAGAAACCGCCACACTGCTTTCCAAAGTGGTTGCACAAGTTTGCATTCCCACCAGCAATGGATGAGTGTACCCCTTTCTCCACAACCTCTCCAACAAAGGTTATCATTGGTGTTTTTTATTTTAGCCATTCTGACAGGTGTAAGATGGTATCTCAAAGTTGTCTTGATTTGCATTTCCCTGATCGCTAAGGAAGTTGAGCATGACCTTAGCAATAAGTCAACATAAGGGGATCAAGGGGATTCGTATCGGAAAAGAAGAAGTTAAGCTCTCGTTATTTGCAGATGATATGGTAGTATGCATAAGCGACCCCAAAAACTCTACCAAAGAACTCCTACAGCTGATAAACACCTTTAGTAATGTGGCAGGATACAAGATCAACTCCAAAAAATCAGTGGCCTTCGTATACACTAAGGATAAGGAAACAGAGAGGGAAATTAGAGAAGCATCACCTTTCACGATAGTCACAAATAGCATAAAATATCTTGGGGTAACTCTGACCAAGGATGTGAAAGATCTATTTGACAAGAACATTAAGTCTTTGAAGAAAGAAATTGAAGAGGACACCAGAAAATGGAAGGATCTCCCTTGCTCCTGGATTGGGAGGATCAACATAGTAAAAATGGCAATTCTACCAAAAGCAATCTATAGATTCAATGCAATCCCCATCAAAATCCCATTAAAATTCTTCACAGATCTGGAGAAGACAATAATCAACTTTATATGGAAAAACAAAAAACCCAGGATAGCCAAAACAATCTTATACAACGAAGGATCGTCTGGAACCATTACCATCCCTGACTTCAAACTCTCCCACAGAGCTACAGTATTGAAAACAGCTTGGTATCGGCATAAAAACAGAGAAGTCGACCAATGGAATCGAATAGAAGACCCTGACATTAACCCACAAACCTATGAACAGCTGATTTTCGATAAAGGAGCTAAAAGTATACAATGGGAAAAAGAGAGCATCTTCAGCAAATTTGCTGGCAAAACTGGATGTCAACCTGTAGAAGAATGAAAATAGATCCATATCTATCACCATGCACAAAACTCAAGTCCAAATGGATTAAAGACCTCAATATCAGTCCAAACACACTGAACCTGATAGAAGAGAAAGTGGGAAGTACTCTACAATACATGGGCACAGGAGACCACTTCCTACATATAACCCCAGCAGCACAGACATTAAGAACCTCATTGAAGAAATGGGACCTCCTGAGACTGAGAAGCTTCTGTAAAGCAAAGGACACTGTCGCTAAGACACAAAGGCAACCCAATGACTGGGAGAAGATCTTCACCAACTCCGCAACTGACAAAGGTCTGATCTCCAAAATATATAAAGATCTCAAGAAACTAGACCGTAAAATGCTAATCAACCCAATTATAAAATGGGGCACTGAGCTGAACAGAGAATTCTCAACAGAAGAAGTTCAAATAGCCAAAAAACACTCAGTATTAAATGGAATATTTCCATCAAATTCCTCCTGCCTGGGGTCAGAGAACCCAGAAGAGGTGAATGTGGAGAGATTGTAAAATCTAGAGTGGATGGAGAACACCAAGGAAACAAGGTTTACTGGACACCGCAGGACTAATGCATGTCAGTAGGCACAGGGCACGCACAGGTCCATATTGGATGGGATGGCAGCACTGAGACTGGAAGTGGATCCAAACCCCATCCCTCATCCAGGAGCTCTTGCCAGTTGACCTACCACCGGAGGAAGTGTTTATTTTATCTGAAGGAATCTTACCGGGGATACAAACCCCCCTTAGAGACAGGACCCAATCCCAGCAGTAGATGTCAACACAAAATGTATTCAATGGCATTTTTGGAGTGTATTTTTTCTCTCATAATGCTTTGTTTGCAATTCTTCTTCTTTGTTTTTGTTCTTTGTTTTACCTCACTGATCTTTTGCATATATATATATATATATATATATATATATATATTCATTTTTTTTTTGTTTTTATGAGATTGCTGTGTGCAAAAGTGTGTGTCCATGTACCTGTATCTTTTCATTGTGCTTTATTTTTTGGCTCTTTTTCCTGTTTGTTTGTTTTGTCCTTCTCTCATTTGTTTTGTTTTAGTTTCCTGTTTGTTTTCTAATGAGAGAGAAAAAAAAGAGTGTATATATGGGTGGGTGGTGAATGAAAAAATTAAAATTATATGAAAATAATAATTTTGAAATTCTATGCTAACTACTAAATTCAGTAAGCATAAATTGTGAATATACATTATGTGAATTACGTTCTTCAACAAGCTGTTCATGATTTCTTTTTTCAGCCCAATAAACCTTATTTTCCCATTCTCACAGTATTTTGATGCACTGTTAAACTTTCATTCTCATTTGTTATATTCTGGATTTTTTTAAATAATACTTTAGGAATCATGTGTTTTTCTGTGTGCATATTTGTGTGCATTAGCGTGTGTGTATGTACGTGTGTATTTGTATATATTTATGTAAACAGTTAATGAAATATAATATCAATTTGATTGGACAAAATTACTTATCAAAAATATTTAATTTATCAACAATCAATGAAGTCTTGGGATATGTTAAAGGAATTTCATTTGGCTTATATATTTAGAGGCTCAGGGAAGGAAAAGTAAGATTTAGTGAAAAAATATATAAATCCTTGCTTAGTAGTTAAAGCAACTGTTGTGACAGTTATCTATAGAAATATGACAACAAAAGAATGAGAAGCAGAATGTTCTTTTCTGGGGATAAGGACTATGGTTTGCTACATATAAATTCTCACTTGTTAAAATGACAGTTATTACAATGTCTTTTAATCAACAGTTAGCAACAACCAAAGTTAAGAAGAAATATCCATAACCAGGAAGCACTTCTGTTAATCATTACTAATAAATTTCAAGATGCAAGTTTACACCCATAACAAAATAAACCTTTGTATTATGATGGTTTTGAAATCAGTCTCAAAACTCTTTGACACTTAAAAATGGAAGCTTTTTGTTTTGTCTACACTATGAGTTTAAAAGCTTTCAGTGAAGTCAAGATCACAGAAGTGATACTCTGCACTTTCTATGGCTGGATCATAAAACAACAGGCAACTTTTTCTTTTTGCTACAATACCTTTTGCTCACAATCAGGAAGTATCGTATAAGAAGTGTAGTTACTCCAAGACCCTATGAAATGAGAATGTCAAATGACAAAACAGCTATATGTAGTTTTTTAGAATTTTATCTAGCTGTTTTCAAAACTTTAGGCATAGAGTTCTAGATACCTCAGATCATAGCAGACAAGTCATTTCTGTTATGTACTATATGGACTTTCAGCATCCATGAACATCATAAAAATCATCTTATGCTGTCAAGTATTAGTTATTTAATGAGAAAATATAATCTTATTCCAGAAAAGAAGACATGTGCACTAATAGAATGACAATTATATTTTATTTATGGTATAAACATAGCAATGGCTCTTTCCCACACATGAAGAATCTCTTAGAAACAAAATATGAAATGAATAAATAATCATGATCTAAAGGACATATAAAAGTGTGTGGGGTGTGTATGCATGTACAATGAAATTTTAATCAGCAGTGATGAGTTTACAACATACATGAACCTTAAAACCATTTTATATAAACCAAGTAAATAGAAACTAAAGGCTAGTTTAGTTAACCAGACTACTTTGTGTAATGTTCAAAACAGATATATTCATAGAAAAAGAAAGATTAGTAGACGGCAGTGGATAGAAGGAGAAAAACAAGAATAGGACTGTAATTTGTAACGTTTCTTTTGGGACGATGGAAACACTAAATTATGAAAGATGGCTCTTATGGTAGATGAATAATAATTCCATTTTTACTCTATTTATTATATATTAAATTATATTTCCACTGTTACCCCCCTCATGATATTCTGCTTCTGAATCAACATGTAACTCCCCCATCTTACTTAGGATTTTTATTGCTGTGAAGAGACACCATGGCCATGGCAACTGTTATAAAAGAAAGCATTTAACTGGAACTGGCTTACAGTTCAGAAATTTAGTCCACTGTCATCATGGTGGGAAGCATGATGACACACAGGCATACATAGTGCTGGAGAGATAACTTAGAGTTCTATATCCAGATCCAAAGGAAATAGGAAAAGACTGTGAGCATCTGAGACCTTAAAGCCCATCCCCTATGACACACTTCCTCCAACAAAGTCACACCAACTCCAATGAGTCTACATCTAATAGTGTTACTCCCTGTAAGCCTTTGAGAACCATTTTCTTTCAAAGCATGGCACATACACCTAAGAGTCTTCAGAAGAACTTTTCCACTTTGTTTTGTTGTGCTCAGGCATTTTGGAAGAATTTTGGGCTAGCTTTATTTTGTTATTTTATTTTGGATGTTGTATTAACCCTGCTTCCAAATCCTCTGTAGTATTTCTTCAATTGAATCTTTGAAATGTATTATTTCCAATTTCCCATGATTGGACAGGTTTTCATGTGCAGATGGTAAGCATTTGTTTTCCTCCTTGTTTACAGTCATGTGAATGTGTTAAGTAAGCATTTGTGGGTCAAAAATATGTGGTTCACAGAAGACAAACATCCTTTACTTTTTCTTGCCTCTTAAGATAGCAATTCTGAATTTAACATAAGCTTCTGGCGAAGGTTGTCATATACTAATGACTTAATGATAAATATGATAATGAATATTTATCCGAATAAAAAGAGATAAATGGAACACAGGAAAGATAAGTACTCTAAACATTAACTCAATATGACATGGTTTTCAGGCACCTTCCTTAATGCCTTTAAAATATAAACAATGGGCCCAAAGTCACATTTAGCACAATGAGGAATCAAATTGGTAGCAAACATGCTTATCTGGATCTTAAAACATGACTTTTTCTGGAAATTTCTTCCTGGATACATATAGTGGTGGTTGCTACTATAATGGATACTCTCTAATACCTAATAAACCCAACAATGAAATAGTCATCCAAAAGTATCAACAACTGATCTGTAAAATCAAATTTTAAAAATTACAAATGGAATCATGATAACTTCCAAAAATATCACTCTACTTTTTTCTGTCAAGTTTATTTATATGATATTTTTATTTTAAAACTTTCAAGATACATTTTATTACATCACTTGACCCTTCCCTTTTCTCCGTATAGCCCTTCCCATTTCCTGTACCCCTTGGTTTGGTTATTGTACCTTAATGTGCACAGATATACTTATAGGGCTTTGTATTCTGAAAATAAATAAAAGCCTGAGACGGATCTTTTCGGTTTATTTATTTATTTATTTATTTATTTTTAAGACAGGGTTTCTCTGTAGCTTTGGAGCCTGTCTGGGAAACTAGCTCTTGCAGACCAGGATGGCCTCGAACACCATCCTGGTTCTGCCTGCTTCTGCCTTCTAACTGCTGGGATTAAAGGCGTGTGCCACCACTGCCCAGCTCTAAAAGAATTGTTTAGATGACTAATATAATGTATATATGTGTAAGGTGTGATAAAAAAAATCAAAATGTCAAGCTGAGTAACAGCTGACTAGTTCTTTACAGTTATTGCAGCAATAAACAAATAGCTACTTTGTCAACCTGTGTTTTGCAAATAAAATATCAAATATCCCAAACTAAAGGCATCCTAATACCTATAAGGAACACAGAAAAACTCTGCATGAAAACATTATCCACATGTACAGTAAAAGTAGAACACACTTTGTTCCATAGTATGGAAACATTGACAAAACAATTACCACTTAAAGCCGACCTTTACTCAGAAAAACTTGTATAAACAGAACAAACCTCTTTAAAAGAAATATCTTCAAAGGGTCAATTCCTATGGTGTTCCCAGACCAGGCAGGCTGCTATAGGGCAGGAAGAGTGCATTTATACAGAGAGATGCTGCAAGAGCACAATTATCTTTGAAAAACTTTGGGGCCAGTACAGACCCTGTCGAATCTGTGGTCTGTGCCAAGGGTAGGCAGGGATTCATACTCTATTTTCTCTGTACCTTCCTTGTTTAGAAACTTCCTTGTAGACAAATGCCTTATCTTTTCAGATTCATATTAAATTTTGTTCCAAGTCCATTTCTCCCTTTATCTCAGGAAATTCTGAGTGAATAAGAAGCTTATGTTCTCTCCCACAACTGGCATGCTTTTTGTACAATTTGTTTTACAAGGTGTCAGAGGCAGTTTTATCATTTCGCTTGCTTTTAAATGTCCATCTGTTACCACCCAAGTACTTTTCACAAATACATGACCCACAAAGAATTTTGCTTATTTTAACTGCAGCAAGACTGAACCAGTATTTTGAACAGTCTCAGGGAGAAGTCTTCCAGTTTGATATTGAGATTACTGGTAGAATACACTTTGAAAAATATTTCTTCTATACAAAAATTCTGGATTAGACTAAAGTCAGTGAGCTAACAAAGATTTTGTAATTTATATTGTCTTGGAGAATCATTTTGCAATTTTGTACAAGTGTATATGGGGGGGGTTACCAAGTCTTATATCAGGAGCTATTTTCCATCCTATTTAAAATTAAAAATGACAGTTTTATCCCATTTCAAGTAGAGCTGGATTTGCAAAAATGAGGAAATGATCTACGCATTCAGAGCAGGGATACAGATACTATAAACAAGAGTTCCTGTAAGGAATCGGTGTCTACAAAGGCTTGTTGCCTGATTAGAACCTCAGTGGTGTACAGAGGTTGCAATACGGAAAGTCCTAATTATAATAATTCTGGCTTATCATTAGCCCTCTAAATAGTCATTGTTTCCCCACATTTGGCTCAAACCTAATATATTGTGACTAGTAGATATAAACCTTTTAGACTGTATTAACTGAACAAAACCAGCTTCCACAGGCCAAAAGGCAAAGAGCCATCAGATAGCATCTGAGATATGTAGCAGTAAACTTTCCACTTCATTGCAACTGCCAACTTAAAGTTTCCACCGAGTATTTGAAAAACACCTTTATTTATGACATCTGTTGTTCCATTATCAGAAAAACACCATGAAACTGCTTTTATAGCAGAACATGCATCTTGGAGTACTCTAAATCTCTGTTCCTGGATCATGTTCATTCAAATATGGCATTAGAAACTCTCTCTTATGCCCTTTGAGGTGAGAATTATGGTTTGAGTCAACAGGAGGAAGCTTAATTTCCTGAATTAGAGTCACTTTACAGAGAAACAAAGGCGAATTTACCAGAGTCCTGAAACTAATCCACTCAACATATCCCCCTGATATTATTGAAGCAATTCTAATACTAAGTAATCGAAGCTTGTTTGTCTAGTCAAATACATATATATATATATATGTTTGTTTGTGGTAACCCTCTTGGCACTTAAACCAATTTTTCCTTTTGTCCAAAATTCCATGAAAACTACTGAAGGTAAAAATGTTCTTAAAAGAATATAGTTATCATTGTCCTGACACACGAGGACAAGAACAAGCAGAAGACTAGGGTGTTTATAGGGAAATATATAGATATGACCGGACTGTTAATGAAAATAGAAAAATAAACAGTCATAGAGACAATGATAAGAATAAACTTTATAGATGTTTCCCTCCTTTTACCAACAAATAGTATTGATCCATGGTACTAGCTGTAAATGGAAGTACAAGATGCTCTGAGGATACATAGTAAGAGAGTCAGTCTCTTATTTGGAGAATGTTCATTTCTTGAAACAGTAAGCCCTTACTTAAAAGACAGTGGATCATTACTTTTTGTTAAAAAAAGATAAGAATCACTGGAATATAGAAGTCGGATTGTTAAAGAATAAGAAAGTTATAATGAGCGCCATTAGTCATATTAAGATTTTTATATACACATTAAACCAATAGACAGATATGAAAAATTATAAACAAGTAAAAGTTGTGGAAAGTTTCTATACAAAATAATGAAAATAAATACAGAGGGCTATAACTATGAAAAAGATACAATATGATAGACAAATAGAAGTTTTATCCAAGAATGTAAAATATCAACAATTTATAATCTTATCAAATACCTTGTTCTAGTGCAATATTTTCAGTTTTCACCCGCACTCTCAGCTTCTTGTCTACCAAAACAGCTTCCATGGGGAGATTTTTAGTTCTAACCAGCCCAGTCTCAAGAACAAGGGCAGAAAGTGGCAATGAACCCTTTCTATGCCAGTTCTAAATGGCTATACCTACTGACTTATATAAGAGGTTAAGAAGAGGAAAACATAAAAAAAGTTTGATAATAATTTTATATGATCTAGGAAACTAAACTTGAGATTGGAGCTCCAGGGAGGACTATGTATTTTCATGCAATGGTTTGATAATACATGGATAACCGAGGGGAAACAAGGTTGGAAAGAATATGATATATTAGACTACATTACAAAAGAGACTTCCTGGACAATGGCTATAGGCATCCCCAGGTGATGAGGATACCAAAATTTAATTATCTGGAACTTGAACTTTTTTTATCTTATTCTCAATGTCCAAAAGAGTTTGCTAAGCAAACATTCAGCCATTTCATCAGGAAGTCTCTTTTCTATTGTTTCCCTTGTGCTGTCTATTTTTTTTTTGCTTCCTATAAACCAGGTGAGGGCTTCATATTTGTAATGCCAGCACCCAGGTGACTGAGGAAGAAAGATAACTGTGTATTAAGGCCAGCATGGGCTTGAGTGACAGTCCATATCAAAAGTAAAGAACTATAGGAAAATGTGTTATTATTGCCTTTTGCTTTTTTCTATAGCTATAGCTAACCAAGGTTGACATAATTATCTGAAAGATTTTGAGAAAATTTTCATATTATGGGAATTATTAGGCATAGCCATTTTACCTATTGTGATTTTTTACTGCAAAATAACATTTAGGCACTCAGAAATCCTAATTCTTTGCTTTGCTAGCTAATAAAAATTATTTTAGAAATCTCTATGGACAATGACCTCATTCATACTAATCCTCTCTTCACTGATAAGAGACCAAGACAAAATTTCAGGGGTTATTTGCATAACATTTTAAGATATAGTTTATGAATACAATTACCATTCACTATTTTATTATTATAACTAGATGTTTCCTTTAACTGATTGTATTTACTAAAAGATCTTTAAAACTACAGCAACATATACTAAAGTACCAATGACTCTAAGCCTTATCAGTTGAAAATAATGTTTATGTGCATACAAATAAATGTTATTGTAAAAAGAAAACTTCTTGAATAGATGTTTTCCTTTCAATTTAAAGTAAAATATGCAAAGAGGTACTAGAGACATGTGTCAGTGCTTAAGACCACAGGATACTCTTCCAGAGAAACCATGTTGGCATTCCAAGTACCTATGTAGTGGCTTACAACCATCTGTAATTTAGCTTCGAAGAAACTGGCACCGTTTTCTGACCTCCATAAGCACTATAAACACATGGCACAAGACATACATGTAGGCAAAATACCTATGCATGTGAAATAATACTAAATAAATCTTAAAAAATATAAAATAGGCACAAAGTGAGTTAATAATTGAAGCAATGTTCTAGCTATTTCTTTAACAGATTTCATTGGTATTAGAGCACAATCAGAAACTCAGGTTGATGAAAGCAATTAAAGAGGATTTACATTTTTAAAAATCTAATACATAGAAATCTACCTACAGATTATTATTTAAATGAAAATATTCACGGTAGGTAAAAGTCATGTTTTTTTATGGAAAGCCAAACTGTGCATATTATTTGAAAATATTTGTCACTAAGTATCAACTATTAGTAATAACAGCTGATTTTATAACTATGTTACCTCTCTAATGAGACGTGTTTGATTTCTCACAGATACGTACATATAATACTTGGTTTCCCCCATAACATTATAGCATCAAATGCAATTTAGTATCATGCTACCCCTGTTGCTGCAGAAGAGAGGCCTAGAGAGACCTACCAAGTTAATGATAGAACACTTTCATAAATAATAGTTTTATTATAACTGCTATCAAACTTCTAAGAAATTCGAAGGATTGAAATGTAAAAATGGTAAGTTTTACAAATAAATATTTCAAAAATACTTTCCTCATGATAACTCAATTTGGAAATTTCTCATCATGATAAGCTAGGTTAGACAATGCCTACTTCATCTTTATTAACTTAACAATACACACCAGCAGCAAACAATAACGATGAAAGACTCCTCTGTATGGCAGTATATACCTGATAACAGACGTTTGTTGTACAGAGTTTAGAACATTTATTTCTCTTTACCCAATAGAAGAAAGTGACCTGGATCCGATATGTCCAATCAAGGACTAATAGGAGACAAATTCATCAAGGTCTTTTTTTTTTGCTAAGTCACAATGAATTGACAACAATCTAGATAACAGATAACAATGAGTAGATAATGATAGGAATTATAAACGCAATAATAGGCAGGTGAATTACCTGTCAAGATGGGCCTAAGTTTCGTCTTATAATCCACAAACCTACACTTTCAATAAAACCGTACTAACCTGAAAATACTCTGAGCGCTACACCATTGTCTATTCTGGTTGTGATATTGTACTAGACTTGTATAAATTATTACCACTGGGAAAAATAGGATAAGAACACATCGACATCGCTATATTGTTTCTTTTAACTGTGTGTACGTTTAAAATTATTTCAGTAAGTAATTTAGTTGTTAATCAATATAATTTTGATTCGCTCTTTTTGTTTCAATTCAATCAGATGGTTGCATTTATTTATTTTATTCATTAGATAACTGAGGATCCTGCATTTGTGTGTTTATTCAGAGAAAGCTCAATTGTCACCAACATTCTTAGAGGAAAAAGCATGTCAAATGATATGAATTTAAGAGCCATTTTCTGTCTTATTCGAATGGACCTTATTTTACAAAAGTGAGATAACCTTGAAAGTGTCCTTTCTATTTATAGTTCTGGGATTCTTATTTTTCTTTGAAACTGGATATATTCCTTTACAAACAACTAGTAAAAATTCCAAATTGTTATATAAGTTGACTCAGGATAATATTTGGTACAAAACAGTCCAATAGCATGCTGGCTTCAAAATGCTAAAACACTCTTATATGAAGAGGATAAGCGAGATAAGTTGAGTCTATTGATCACTAAAGGCACAAATGAATAAGTACTGGAAAGCTATTTAATCTCTGTGCTTTAGTCTTCCTATGTATTTAAAGAGAAGAGATAATAGCTCCTTCAAATTAAGGCGGCGGCAATTTTATGTAATTTGTATAGCCCTAAATACAGGCCCAGGCATAAACTAAGCACTTTCATAAATATTATTATTTTGCAAAGAACATGAATCTAATTTCATTACAGTTTGTAGGAGCAAAGGAGGCAGCAGTTTGAATTCCCTCTTAATATAAATGATTGCTTATCACTATAAACCTTTAAAGTAGCATTTATGTCACTATTTCCCATAGAATTTATGTAGTGTACTAGTATAATTAATTCCATGGATAAGGAAATAGCATTCTTTTTCTTTTACTAGCTATTTAAAAAGCATAGCTTCAGGTCTTCTGCAGAAAACATTAGATTTGTCACTTAATTTTCAACCTCCCAATATCTAATGGAAAGATGTGCAATATAATTAAAAAGGTGCCCATAGGGCAACTAATTCTGAAAAGTGGTGATAAGTGAATGAAGGAAGTCTGCTTCATTTCATTTTTATGCTTTAGTGATTTCTAGCTTACAATGATAAGGAAATACTAAGCTCTACATCCTTTAAGGAGATAGCATTTTGGTATACAAGCATCTGGATATATACATTTTGCGCTCTGATGTGAGTGTGCCTATGCACAGCTACATACAAATATAAATGGTTAATTTTTAATCATTTTATGACCTTATAAAATGAATCCCTTAAACTCTATTATGCTTCTTGCT
>NW_024544340.1:0-42949 GCF_018167655.1 Microtus oregoni | reverse complement strand
CTTTATTCTATACTGAAGCTTTTGAGTTTCATGTGATCCCATTTATTAATTGTTGGTCTTAGTGGCTATGCTAATGGTGTTCTGTTTAGAAAGTCTTTTTATGTATCAGTGAGTTCAAGGCTATTTCCCCACTTTCTCTTCTGGCAGGTTTAGTGTATCTGGTTTTATGTTGAGGTCTTTGCAGCATTTGCAATTGAGTTTTGAGAAGGGCAGAAAGTATGAATCTATTTGGTTTCTTTTGCAAGTAGACATCCAGTTTGTCCAGCACCATTTGTTGAAAATGTTTCTCTTTTCCAGTTTACTAGAATTTTTTTAAAGTAATGAATAGACAGATATCCCAAGCTTGTTTGGTTCTATAATAGTATGTTACTAATTTGTTAACTCAATAGTTTCTGATAGTAATCATACCTACACATTATAGCACTTGTGGGTTCTAATATTTTGTTGAAATTAAAAATTCATTTAATCAGTTTAATATTACACTATTACAAAACCTAACCTGACCAATATACCTATGTCCTATTATTCCAATAATTTATTCCTTGCTACTTATAGTGTATTGTTACTAAATGTGCTATAAAGTTTAAATGCCTAATTCAATCAAACCCAAATATATGCTAATCATGTCACATATTCATGATGTATTCTATTTAGCTGTATATAAGTAAAGTTAGCTTGTTTAACACCCAGTCAACTGAAGTACTATGAATTCACTCAGGAAAATACCATGTTTTGCTTTGGTCAAAAGTATTAAATTGCTGCTACTTCTGAGATTCTTGGTTGAAAATTAGGGTGAGGAATAAAACAAATGCCTTAAGAAATATTTAGAAGTCAGGACTGTTTATAGTAATAAAGTATGTTATTCCTTATTTATGGGGTCTCACAGATTATTTATTTATGCACCAGCATTTATAAATACAGGTAGAAATCTTATATTTAATGTTTGAATTTGTGCATAAAACCATAATCATTGAAATATCTATGGGGTGCCATATGAGATTTGAATAATTGTGTATAATGTATGATTTGTAAATTAGGGAAATACATAGCCCTTTAAACATATATCATTTGTTTATGTTAAAAGTTTTCAAACTATTTCTTCTAACTTTTTAGGGAAAGTAACTGGGGAATTTTCTATGTCTAGTACTATAATGAATAAGAAGTACTATAACAATCTTGCGATATAAAATACAGTTCTGCTGAAAAACGTTTACATTTAAAATTTGTAGAGAAAACCTGAGTCTATTTAGACAAGAAACAGGCAAGATGACATTTAGATTTCGGGTCATCTCTGTGCTTCATAGATATCTTACTGTACTCAGGAAATATACAAATGACACTAACCAAGGTAAAACTATAGACAATTTCTATGGAGAATCAGATTTTAAAAGTATCGAGGAGAAAGTAGTATGGTTGTTAAGTAAACAGTTTTAAATGGATGGCGTGTCCCAATACAGGAATGGGATTGCAGAAACAGGAAGAAGAACTTAGTTGCCTTAGTAAAAGTCCTGAAGCATGCATGGGAAATATTGTAACATATGTGCATGTGTGTATGCATTCATGTGTGGAGTGTGGGAAACATTGTAGTGTGTGTGTGTGTGTGTGTGTGTGTGTGTGTGTGTGTGTGTGTGCCTGTTTGTGTTTAGGGTCATCCAAAAGAAGTATAATACCCTTACGATTAGCAGTAAGAGGGACCTTATTTTCTAGGTTGCATTCTTTTGCGGTTCATCTGAAGAGGAGAATTCACATATTCTATAAAATTGATTTAAAAGGGGCAGTCCCAGGAATGGCAGATGAAGTACAACAGGAATGGAGAAGATATGTAAGAGGCAGTTGTAGGCACATTCCTAGTCTGAGACCAGTTCCACAGTAATAGCCTAAAACATACTTCAGAATTTGTAACAGCCTAAAGTAGAAGGGCTGGGCTATCCTCTTCCCTCACAGAGTAGTCAATCATTAGTTTAAGACTACTCTAAGATGACATAAACTGCAACACATTTTCAGATTGCTGCTTCTGGGACACAAGCAGATTTAAAAGCCTGAACATAGGCATCCAAAATGGTGCAGGTGTAAACGATTAAAAGTACATCTCGCCAAAAGCTAGAAGGATGGGCAAACTGAATGACACTGGAATTTTAGGGGACTTACATGGAAGTCCTGTAGTTTTTTGTTGTTCTTTTTTCACTATAACCTCCAAATTACTATGCCACTAGTTACAAAATTATACTGACTCCAGGTTGAAGAGTTATCTGAAAAACCCACTATATTTTAAAGATTTATTTTTGCTTTGTGCATATGCATGTTTGCCATGTATATTCATGGGAGTGCATAGGCTAGAAGTGGGTGGTAGACACCCTGGAGCTGGAGGGAGAGTTACTGGTGGTTGTGAACCACCAGACATAGAGGCTGGGAACTGAACACGGGTACCCAGGAAGTACTGAACTCAGGTTCTCTGGAAGAGGAGTAAGTACATATTAAACATGGCATCATTTCTCTCTCCATGAAACAGCTAACTTTAAATTATCACTAAATATACTGTAACTAGAACTGTGGGAAAATAGTATAAATGCTACACATTCAAAAATACAGCTTTGTTAAAGATACTATTTGCTAATTTCTTAGTTTCCTTGTTTTTCCAAGTCTACATTTTTATGTGACCAAATACCTAACAACTAGTGGTTTTAACTACCTCTGGAGATGAGATTTAAATGGGAAGCACAGAGGTTTTAAATTTAGAATTTCTTCCAGTTTGAAATATTAATCCGTTTGACTTTTCACAACAAGAAATGTTTGAAATGCTTGCAGGGTGAGTTTTATAATGACATTTCTGTGCTTACATCTAGTTTTACCTCTTAATGCTGATTCTACAAGAACAATTGCTAGAGGGAAAAAGGAGGTTGTGTTTAGACAATATCATATCCGCTGGCCTCCCCTTGTATCTCTTAATTGTGGCTTTGTGACATTGTGCATATCTTATTATTTGGTTTGAATTGGCAATGCTATTGATTGTAGGTCATATTTCAGAAACTACCTTTTATCTTAAAACTTAAATGTATGTAGAGATGCCTGTGTGCTCTGAAGGATTGCTCTTACAAGACATAGATATTGATTTCTATTTGGGTAATTTCATATGCTTTATGTTGATAGGATGTACATAGGTCATTGGAATGTTCACAGTCTTTGGCAAATGTGTTTGTAGATATCTATAAGGAAGTCAATACATGTACTTGATGGTTGTGGCAATGACAGGGTTTATAATAGAAAACACCAGGTGTTTTAAGGTCTTGACAGAAAGCAGCTGACCTCAGTTGCTCATACGAAGAGCTCTATTGAAGAAGGACACTTAAAAGAAATCCCACACTGGCTCAGAATTGAGTATAATAGAGGGTTATTTATTTAGGAGTAGACTCACAGATCACAATCCTCTGCTGGAACGGGGAACAGCAACCAAATCTCGCAGCCAGAAAAGAGGCCAGACATGTGCTTTACATTGGCATAAATAGTATAAAATGCCATGCCCAAGTGGGCAGGTAACTTAAAGGCTACTGGTGGTAGGAATTCCTACAGCACTTTATTAGGTAGGTTATGATATTATGGTATCACCAGTACAATGGGGTCCCAAATGGGGTAGAAAGAATAAGTATTTCCATCCAGAGAAACCAAGAAAATCCCTTGCTTTTGTAGGTGGTGGGTGATCTAAATGTAATGTGTGGCTTTTTTGTACACTTATATGTGGCTAGGTTACCATATATTAACATTCAGTAGGGTGTTGATAAGAAGTAGGACCTGGGTATCAGAGAGGGGAGTGCAGTGATATTTCATTTGTATTTTAATAAATAAAAATTGCCTGAAGAACAGAATGCAAAACAGTCACAATAGTCAGTCATACAGGCCAGGCAGTGGTGGCACACACATTTATTTAATCCCAGCAGCCACGCTAGTTAGTCATAGAAGCTGGACGGTGGTGGTGAATGCCTTTAATCCCAGCACTAGCGAGAAACATAAGGCAGGATGAGAGAGGAACTCGCTCTCTTTCAGTCTGAAAATTTCATAGAAGCAAGAGCTCTCTGATGACTTAGCTGCTTTGCTTTTCTGACCTCCAAGTTTAACCCAAAATATCTGTCTCTGGATTGCTATTATTCATGCTACAGGGGAGGTTGAGGTTACATTTCCTGCCCTACTGGAGGCCTGTGTCCTCTAACAGGCACAATTGCTAGTGCCCTCAGTCATAAGGGAAGGCCTGCAAAGTGGCATAGCCTGATTTGTGAGGAAGCAGCTGTGACATTTACAGGGTAACACAGAAATGATGCTGAAATCAAAGGCGATGATTTTGGACTATCAATGTGGAGGCTAAGCCAAAGAGGCAAATGAACTAGAAAATGTATATTAAACATAATTAAAAGGAAATAATTGTGCTGGCAGTGGTGACACATTCCTGTAATCTCAGCACTAGGCAGATGCAGAAAGGAGAAACACAAGTGAGGCCAGCCTGGCCTACAAACTCAGTTCTAGGACAGCCTGAGGGAGAAAGAGAGGCCATGCCTTACACAACAACAAGCACACAACCAAAAAGAGTCCCAAGTTCAAATACTTAGAATAGTTCAGATGAAATCTATTTATAGTGTGCCAGAAAGACGGATTAGTGGGTAAAGAAGTTTCCTGTCAAGCTTGACAACTGGAATTTGATACCTGTAACACACCTGGTAGAAGGAGAAAACATAGGCCTAAAAATTGTCCTGTAATTGGCAAAGGTGGTCTTTGGCATGTGAGCATACATCATGAAACATACACACACATACACACACACGCACACACATACATACATACACAGAGAGACAGAGAGAGAGAACGAATATACCAACAGACACAAAATGAATGAGTGTAATAAGAATACAATATTTTTGAAAGGCATGTGCAAAAAAAAGACATTTAAAAAGTATACAAGAAAGAACATTGATTTACAAAATATATGCATTTCCTAAAGTATCAAGAAACCAATACTTTTCTAGGTTTTACGACTATATTAACCAAAGAAAATTATTAATGGGCTTTTAATTAGGGTTTGAAAAAGACCCATTCATTTTTCAGATTGCTTTGATTAGTTTTTTATTTAATTAATTTATTTATTTTACACCCCAACAGCAGTTTCCTGGCCCTCTTCTCCTATCATTCTTTCCCCCACATCAGGCCCTTCCCCCCATCCACTCCTCCTTTCTTTCTGTTCACAAAGGGGTAGACCTCCCATGGCTGTCAGCAAAGGATGGTATATCAAGTTGCACACTGCTTTGATTAGTCTTAAAGGAATTGTAGGCCATAACCTATACATGCATTCACTTGTTCATGTGTTCATTTGCCAACTTTTCTATCCCTGAGTTAACTCTTCATGTTCTATGTTCTTCCCTTGGTCTAGCCCCCAATCCAAGTGGTACAAGTAGTAGAAAAACTGTGAGAAAGAAGCACAAACATATCCCCCAAGACCTGAAGGTAGTGAAAAACTACTATGCAAGAACTTTCGTGGCAGCTTATTAAATTACAAACAGGACTATTTTTAAAAAATAATCAAGCCGGGCGATGGTGGCACACGCCTTTAATCCCAGCACTCGGGAGGCAGAGGCAGGCAGATCTCTGTGAGTTCGAGACCAGCCTAGTCTACAGAGCTAGTTCCAGGACAGGCTCCAAAACCACAGAGAAACGCTGTATCAAAAAAAAAATAAATAAAAACCATAAATAAATATATAAATAAAATAAAATAAATTATCAAATAGTCTAGATTGGTAACAGTATGTGACATAAAATTAGGATGTTCTAGTATATAATTCATAGTATCAATTATATTCATGAAAATTGCTAAAACACTCCCGTATTATTCCATTGTTTATCAAGTAAATGATAAACATTTTAGTAAAGGTTTCCTTTGTTTGTGTTCTTCTAATACTGCCAGTATTTTATATTTCATTTTGATTACTTTTGTTAAGACAGGCTCTAGTGGAGCCCAAACAGGCCTTGAATGTCTCATCTTTCTGTTTTTGTCTTCCATGGTCTGGGGTTACAAGTTTATGGCACAGACACCTGACTTTTCAAAATTTCTGAAATGGTTTTTCTACAATAGAAATAGAAATTTTGGTGTCTATCAAGAAGTAACCAACTATTAAGATAAATACTGATCATACTGCATATGAAAACTTTATCTTTCCAATTGAATATAAAAATTATTTTGAAATTTTTAATTTTATTTTGCATAATGTATTTAAGAAAACATTTTCTATAATTTCGTAAAAAATACTATATTTACATCATTTCTACCCTACCCACTCTGCACTGCAACTCCTACCATGTCACCCTAATTCCTCTCAAATTCATGAAGAGAGTTCATGTGTGTATGTGTGTATGAAAGATTTTTTAAACACATATATGAGAGTTGCAATCCAAGGTGGTCATCTATAAGTCTATAGGTTTATTTTAGCATATACTTAGAAAAGAAAGCAGAAACAAAGAGCCCAATAGGGCTACAGGAATTTCAAATGTTACTAAGTAGAGACTGAGTTCCTAAAGTAAGGGTAGTTTGTAAAATAGAAACATACATGGACCACAATAAGACAGGGAACCAGAAATAAGAAAGAAAAAAAAATATCAAGGTCTTAGTCAAGACAAATAGGATTTAGGCTGCATCTCTCTCTTTTAGAAAGATAAATGTGTACTTTTTTATATTTTTGAGATTTATTTATTTATTGTGTGCATTGATATTTTATTAGAATAGATGTATGAGCATCACATCTGTATCCACTGTTCTGGAGGAACTGGCCAGAACTGGGCATTGGATCCTCTGGTACTGAAGTTACAGAAAGCTGTAAGCCACATTGTGAATGCTGGGAATCAAATTTGCATCCTCTGGAAGATCAGCCTATAATTTTAATCACTGAACTATCTCTCCTGCCTATATAATTGTAAGTTTTGTGTTGTTACATGAAGAAAATGATGCTATGTTAAGTGGCTTAAGACAGCACTTTGTTTTAGGGTTCCCAAGATGCGTACTCGGAGAATCACACAGAGAAGGCACAGGCTATTCCTAGTGATCTAACCTTTGCTTACATCTACTTTCAAATGTTTTGATTTCTGCTAGTGCTGAGGACAGTCATCCAAATTATGCATTGCTCTTTTTGTTCCTTTTTTTTTTTTAACATAGAATCTTACTATGTAGCTCAGGCTGTCCTCAAACTCACCATCCTCATGCTCACAGCCTCTGGAGTGCAAGAATTATAGGTGTGTAGCACCATGCGTCTATAGGTTTGACCTCTTGATGGAGGTGTTGTTAGTGCATTCTGTGGGTAACTCTTGCCCATGGTAGTTATTGCAAGTAATTTTCTCCTACTATCATTTTCTCCATGGGTATTAAACAATCCACATCTTTAAGGAAGGAAAAATGCCAGTGAGTTTAACTGTTAGGGCAGAATAAGGAAGGCCTTGGCTTAGGTAAGCTGAGAAGAGGAGCTTACACTGTCAGAAAGGAAGACAGATATATATTGGAAGAATACAGCTGATGGGAGACAGAAATGAAAGCCCAGACTAATCATTTCTTTATATGCCTTTTGTAAGTATAAACTCCATATCAAGTAGGAATTCCAGAAAACAACTAAATAGAGCATCTTAAATTTGTTTCCTGTAAAAATTATCCCTATTATAATTGTGTACTCTCAACAATGACTAAACAATGTTTTAAGAAAAAGACATAATGATTTTTTTAAATGTGTTTTTAAAAGATTTTTTTTGTGTGAAAATTAACTATGACTGCCCTTAGAAATGATGAGAGGACTAAGAGAGTTCAGCTTAACTTGTGGTGGTCTGTTGTTCAGCAAGGGCAGCAGCAACTGAAATTTTGTGATTAACAAAATTATCAAATTCCACTGCAGTTCCAACATTGATCAAAGTCTACAATTTAGCTACATTCTCAAATACATCCTGTGCAAATGAAGTGGAAGAAATTCTGACTGAAGAAATGTTTTTGCATTCATTATAAAACTATCACGGGTCATATAATGTTCTTGTTACTTAATTTTACGTTGGAAAAAAATCTCCATGATACATTGATTTCATATGTAAGAATAAGTAAAGTATTTGATATTTTGTCTTGCTGATAGACAATTTTGCTTTCTTTTAATATGTACTGTTCAAAAGAATAGATATCTGGGGTATTGATAGGTATTATCTCAAAGTTAGATGGTCACATATTTTCCCTTTTTATATTCTCATTTTTCCAGTCAAAAATTTCCACTTTCTCCCATTCTTCCATTCCCCTACTGCTCCTCCCCTCAACCTCCTCCCTCCCCATCCAGTCTTAAGAGAGGGCAGGGTACCCTGCCCTATGGGAAGTCCAAGGCCCTTCCCCCTCCATCAAGGCTTAGGGAGGTGTGCATCCAAAGAGAATAGGGTCCCAAAAAGCTAGTACCTGCAGTAGAAATATGTCCCAGTGCCATTATTAATGCTTCTCTGTCAGCCCCCATTGTCAGCCACATTCAGAGAGTTCGATTTGATCATATGCTTGTTTATTCCCAGTCCAGCTGGATTTGGTGAACTCCCATTAGTTCAGGCACACCATCTCAGTGGGTGGACCAACCCCTCGCTGTCCTGACTTCCTTGCTCATCTTCTCCCTCCTTCTGTTCTTTAACTGGACCTTGGGAGCTCAGTCTGTTGCTCTGATGTGAGTCTCTATCTCTGTCTCCATCCATTGCCGGACAAAGGTTCTATGGTGATATTCGAAATATTCATCAGTGTGACTGGGAGACAAGGCCAGTTCAGGCACCCTCTCCTCTGCTGTCCAACGACCTAGCAGGGGACATCCCCATGGACACCTGGTATCCCCTCTAGAGTAAAGTCTCTTGCCAACCCTAAAATGGTTTCCTTAATGAAGATATCTTTTTCCCTGCTCCCATATCTGCCCTTCCTCCATCTCAACCCTCCCATTCCTCCAAGCTCTCCCCAATCCTTCCCTTCTCCCCTCTCTCCCCCATTTTCCCCTTTCCCCACCCCATCCCAACCCCTATGCTCCCAACTATTACCCAGCGATCTTGTACTGAACTGAACAGAGAATTCTCAACAGAAGAAGTTCAAATGGCCAAAAGATACTTAAGGTCATGCTCAACCTCCTTAGCAATCAGGGAAATGCAAATCAAGACAACTTTGAGATACCATCTTATACCTGTTAGAATGGCTAAAATCAAAAACACCAATGATCACCTATGCTGGAGAGGATGTGGAGTAAGGGGGACACTCATCCATTGCTGGTGGGAATGCAAACTTGTGCAAACACTTTGGAAATCAGTGTGGCTGTCTCTTTGAAAATTGAGAGTAAACCTACCTCAGGATCCAGCAATGCCACTCTTGGGAATATACCCAAAAGATGCCCAATCATACTACAAAAGCATTTGTTCAACTATGTTCATAGCAGCATTATTTGAAATAGCCAGAACCTTGGAAACAACCTAGATGCCCCTCAATGGAAGAATGGATAAAGTTTGGAACATATACACATTAGAGTACTACTCAGCAGTAAAAAAGAATGATGTCTTAAATTTTGCATGCAAATGGATGGAAATAGAAAACACTATCCTGAGTGAGATAACCCAGACCCAAAAAGATGAATATCATATGTACTCACTCATTAGTGGACTCTAGCCATAAACAAAGGACATTGAGCCTATAGTTCACAAGCCAAGAGAAACCAAATAATAAGGTGAACTCAAAGAAAAACATATATAGATTTTCCTGGAAATTGGAAGCAGACATGGTCACACCTTTTCAAAAGAGTGGTTACTGTTTTTCTCTATTAGTAAAATGATAGACTTTACTAAATTTTATCAAAAAATCCTTAAATAGTAGAATATTTAGTATTTTTCTGTGAATATTGAAAATGCTTATAAGCAAAAATTTATATTTTTATATAATATTTTCCTTTTGTAATACATACTTGGGACCTTAAAAGCAATGATAGTTGCTGAGGGAAAGGCATCCCCAGTCCTTCATACTCCCTGAGGGTTGCTAGGCAATTAGAAGCTACCGAGGTTGGGGAGACATTTTCTTCTTTTGTGTAGCCACTGGTTAGTTGCTGATGCTCTCTAAAGAATCATTCTCTCATGCTCATATAAGAAACCCTACTTAAACTCTTTAGGTGACCTAAAACAAAACAGATATGAATATAGAAGGGAAGCTATTTGAGAAGAGGAAGGGGGTAATTAGGAGTGAGGGTGACAAAGAAGGTTAAAAAGAAGGTGAATCTGATGAAATATGTGTGTAAAGATATCAAAATGAAGACCATTAAGTAAAATTAGCATATGTTAATAGAAATCTAGGAAAAGAAAAGAATGATGTTTCCCTAGCCCATGAAAATGGTGCAAGTCATCGTATCTTAGGGAAGGCAGATCTGTATCCAGAGGTTTTTTCAGTTGGCAATTTGCCTTATCCTCATATTTCTTGTTTCTGTTGTGGCATGGTGTGATGTGGATGTGAATGTGTGTGTGTGTGTGTGTGTGTGTGTGTGTGTGTGTGTGTGCGTGTGTGCGCGTGTGCATACAGCTACATGGGTCCATGCATACAGAGGTCAACGTTGAGATTTTCTTCCTCTATTACTTTCCATCTTGAGTTTTGAGACAGGGTCTCTTGCTGAACAAAGAGCTCTAGTTTTAGCTAGGTTTAATGGTCAATTAGCCCGAGGGGTCATCCTGTATGTAGTACCTCATCCCAGTAACTCACACACCACACACCCTGTTGACATACTTGAACAACTTCCAGCTTTTTATGTGGCTGCCTGGACCTCAAATCTTCCTCCTTGTCATCATGTGTTACCTTAAACATTTGTGTACTTATTTTTCAATTTTAGGTTTCAAATCTGTTGTGGAGTTTGAGAATTAAGATTATAACTGCATCAAGCACCACAATAATATTAACTTTCTCTGTATCTGCACTTTATGTAGGGTACTTAAATTCCACAAATTTGTGAAATTATATATGTGATCCAATTATTAGGATGCTAAAATGAGAGTTTGTTAAGTTATAAGACTTTTCCAAGATAAGGGAAGACTCAAACATCAAACTTACAGAATGGCTTCATTCCATAAATTTAAAATATGATTGGGATGCAAATCAGCAGGATTATTCTTGCATCTTACACCCTACAGAGGCTCAGCTAAAAGTCAGGGCTCCCACAGCTGATATATTACCTCACTAAAGCTCTTCTTGCATTTTCAAGTTTGCATTACAACTCTTTTCCAACCTACATACCTAAAAATTTTTAAAGCAATCACTTTTAAAAGTGTAGAATCAAACTTGTTTTCCACTTATAAACTACCATATATCTAACTCTAAGTATTTCACATAGCATCCATAAATTCAATAAATGACTCTATTATTTTGAAGTACTAAATTTCAATTGTCTGTCAAAATCTCTAAAGCAATACCAAGAAAAATCACATGAAATGCTGTTATTTTATAAAATATATATAAGTATCCTTAATACAAAAGTCCATTAGTTTTCTATAACTGAAAACTGGAAAATCCACAAAGACAAAATCAACTAAGGCAATTTCTAAACCATTGTTTGTGCGGAGTATCACAGAATCAGTCTGGAGTTCCCTGTGGACTGCTTTGTATAATATTGTTTTAAACACAGAATATATAATACACATGGTTAGCAAAAAAAAACAACCAGAAAAAATACAATCACTAAAACACATGATAATTTTCAATATGCTATGTGACTTTTGATATATTAATAAACAATACACAGAAGACAACCTAATGACCATAGTTACTTCCAAAAGATGAGTGTAATGAGTACATTGGGACATTTGAAAATGTCATGTGATATATAATATCCATGGGTATTCTTTGTGTGAAGATTTCAGATTTTACGAATAATTTCTAAATGCAAAGTGTAATTAAAAAAGAAGGGGGGAATTTGTCAGTGATTAAAAAGAATACAGATGTGCTTCGTTTCTTATCTGAGTTCAGGAGTTCTCTACTTTCAGTTCTTCATTCCTTGACCACCAGGACTCTTAGACTGACAATCTTCTTACAAACCTTTAGATTAAATTCCTTCTTTTAATTTGATAACAGCTGAAGAACCTACCATAATTTCTTTTCTATCTCTGCCTCAGGAAAGTGTAAGGTAAATGTTCGCTAATTTTTTGGTAGTGTTTTCTTAAGTTCTCCAGTTTTATTATTGTTGCATTTTTCATAGTTATATGTATATCCTAGATGAAGAGTTTGAGAGGATGAGTGTAGACAGTACCTTTAGGAATAGACTAGTATTATTAACTTTATTTTATATGAAGAATTAATACTTATGCATATTTCTTTATCTACTAGTATATGCCATACAGTCAGTGACAGACCTGAGCCTAGAATTGAGTTTCTCAAAACAAAGTTCATTGTATACCAGTATAATCATATAGAGAAACTATCAATTTGTTTTAATAGATTCATGCATGTTACTCTAATATACACTAAAATCTGAGGAGAGGAAGAACTGCATTGAGAATGCCTAGTTTTCAGGTTGATACTTCAACATGATGTGTTGCCTACCACTCATGTGCATGCATATACACATGAAGAAATTCATATCTGTCTATCTATCTCCATCTATCTATCTGTGTATCTATCTATCCGAATCTGTAAATGATCATTTATCTAGCAGATACATATCAATTAGGAGGAACAGGCTTGACAAAAAATCCCAATAATATTTTATATCAAGAAATGCATGCACGTGCACATGCACATATACACACAAAATCAACACACATGTAGAGGTCAGACTTTATAGAATGCAGGATAGTGAATAGAATAGAATACATGTCATGGGTCTTCTGGATCTAGATAAGTAGCTTCTACCTGCAACAATTATGCAGGACATACAAAACAACATAATGAACAGTTGGAAACCTCTGCGGTGAGAATGGACATTTAATGAACAATTGAGTGAAGGGGGAGAATATTCCTTAAGAAACATTATAATATATATTTTTACAGTTTCATACATGTGTGTAGTGTATTTTGACCATTTATCTCCCCATTCCTCTGTTTTATCCCCTTCTCACTACTTCAGAAATCCCTTTACTTCCCAACAAGTTGTCCCGCTACTCATGGCTCTTCTGTATTATTTCGAAATAACTCAGTTTTATTTGGGTTGCTTGTAAAACATAGATTTGGGATCATTACCGGAATATGTACAACTTATCAGTGGCTACTGCGCTAAAGAAAGTATCTACCCTTTCCTGTGTAGTCACTAGTTGCCAATAGCTTTTCAGCTATGCATGGTACCTCATGAACTGTTCTTCTGTCCAGACTGGAATGTAGGTAGGGTTAACCCTGGTCCTCCACAGGTAACCATGACTGCTATGATATTGTGAGTTCAACAGTTAAAGCAAGTTCATAAGAAAGCTCTCCAAAAATCTCTCCAGATCCTCTGGCTCTTGCATTCTTTTGCCTCCTCTTTCATGATAATCCTTTAACCTTAGAGCCAGAGAAGGATATAAATGTCCCATTTAGGAATAACCACTCAACAGAAACATTTTCTGAGCATCTTGATGAGTTGTGATTTTCTGCACTAACTGAAGCACACTACAAACCAAAGCTTCTTTAACCAATGTTAGAAGTCACACTAATCTATTGGTCTAAATGCACGTAGTAGGGAATTGGACAAGAGAACCACTTTACAAAATAGTAAGAGTAGCCACCTGGCTCACCAGTCAGAGCCTATGGCATCTTCAGTCATGAGTTTTTGACCAGGTTTACAATACCAGGCATCAATTTCCTCCTGTTGAGCTTGCAGTCTAAGAAAAAAGTGGTTGATTGCCCCCTCCCTCCTAATAATCATGCTGCTATTTCCCCAATAGGCACACCTTGCCTTAGAGAGTTGGTGTTGTAGCATAAAATTCTAGCACTGGGTTAGTGCACTGATGACTTTTCAACACCAGCATTCTGCATTACACTTTTCAATGATATTAAAGCTACCTAGCAGGAAGAAAGGTTCTAGTACAGTGTCCACTTGATTTCTCTATGTTCTACAATCAAAATGTCTTCAGCAACAGCGGCTCACTAAGTTGTGTTAGGCAACTAAGAGATGTTCTGTGCATGAAACTGACTACAGCTTCTGTGAGCAGCATAATTCCCCAATACAGGGTAGAGAGAGCCAAATGAAACTGACTGTGAAATCATAGCTACAGTTAAAGTATGTTAAAGCTTAAGATTAATGAAAAACATCACTCCATTGGAATCCTCAGTTACTTCTTTCACCCTACCTCCTTTCTTGAGGCAATGACAAGAGCTCTATATGAATTCTAAGTCTGATCCTATTCCTCTTCTACTGAATATTCACCAAAGTCACTTATTGCTTTCATCACAGCATCTCTCGCGGTTTCTTCTTGTTTCTTTTTGCTTAATAACTTCATTAGCAATACTGTCCTTAATCTCCTTTAGAATGAAACAAACTAGTAAAATTGAGTAGACACAATGTCATGCCCTTAACCAAGAAATTATTTGCATTTGATACCTGCTGGGAAAGGTAAACCAATTTATTTCAGTGTGTCATTGGGTATATTAACCATACTGCAGGGCACGCCTCATGCCTAGGAGTAGTTGGTAAACGTAAAACATATTTTTTGTGTATGCTTTTTGTTTTGTTTGGGTATTGCTTGTCACGTTGATTTTCTTTCATCTTTTGGTTTGTCTGTTTTGATTTTTTTTGTTGTTTTTATTGTTTTGGGAAAGGCAGAGAGAAAAAAAAAACATGACGCTATGTGGGTAGGGAGATCTAGAACTCCTGGAAAGTGTTGGGGTAAGAGAAAGAACAGGATAAAAATATATTCTATGAAAAAAATAATACAACATAATAAAGAATTAGTCATACTATGACTGTATCATTTGTGGTCTTTTCAACTCTTCAAATTATGAGATAGTTAATATGTTATTATACTCAATATACTATTGATCCAGTAATATAGAGCTCTGATATTTCATGTAGATTCCAAATTCTTAGAAACATGATACATGAGTCTTTTTTCTTTCTATTTTTATGGAAAAAACCTTGGCAGGCAGGGGTGCTGCATGCCTTTAATCCCAGCACTTGGGAGGCAGAGGCAGGTGGATCTCTCTGAGTTTGAGACCAGCGTGGTCTACAAGAGCTAGTTCCAGGATAGCCTCCAAAGCTACAGAGAAATCCTGTCTTGAAAAACCAAAAAAAAAAAAAACTTATATTTGAATAATAAGTACATGTACAGCTTTCAAGAATGGGGAGAAAGTATTAATTAGCACATCAAAATCATAATCAAGTTCACAATTGTGTAAGAGAGCTCCATGAAACCACTGAACTTGACCACTCTATGGGTATAAAAAGTTTTTTCGAGGTTGTTGAAACAAATTGCCAGGAAGTCTGACAAGAGTGGGTAGCAATAGGCCAATTAGAAGAGGAAATAGGCTTTATGGGGTTTTTGAAGGCTTTAGGAAAGATTCTTTCCTCTTGGAAGGTTTTTCTATATCTTGGGTAAAACAGGGTCATTGGGCTTTGCCCTCTGGAAAGGAGTCTGTACTTGTTATGGTCAGGCACCTGTGGCAGTTGGCCATTTAGGGAGAAAAACGAAACTAAAATTATCTGATAAGAAGGTTTATGCGGACTGCTCCGGGTTAATTTTTTGTTTCCTCATCTCAGGCTAACCATTGTCATCTGCACAGCATTCTAGAGGCCTGCTTGTGACCTCACATTCCAGCCTATTGTTGACAAAAGGGCCAAGAACTATCTTCCCATCACTACTTCTGGCTGAGCAGGATTGGTGTCGGAGGGGTAGTGGGAAATATAGGAAATGAGTCAAAGGTGGGGAGTCAGGCAGTGAGTAGACAGTAGGAAGCCTGAAGAAACTCTTTAAGAATCACCGACCCTTGGGTCATTTCAGTAATTGTTCCCTGAAACAAATTCTAAAGGGTCAGGAAACAGTTATTGTTATGACACAGGGTTAGGGTTAAGGTGGGCCTAGGTGGGGTAAGAGTCATCAGTGCCCAAAAGAGGATCATAGCAAGAATCTTACATTGGAGTCAGCCTTTGAAGACGATAGTTTACAAGCCAATTCATGTAAGATGTTTTAATCTTCTTTTCCATTTGACCAACTAACAATGTAATACCAATTCTGTTCACTGAGGGCAAGACAGGAGCCTTCCTTTTCAGTGATCAGAAAGTTGAGAGTTTTATAAGGCCACTGAGGCTAGGAAGGTGAACTGACTTTGTAGGTCTGAGGTTGGCTTCTAGATGGAGTGGATTATCTGTTAGGATAGATGGAGACTATAGCCCAGGATCCTGGACACAGGACTCTAGTCAATACTGAAGCTTTTGAACTTATTCCAGTTGTGACTGGGAGGGTAATGGCTCATTTCTCTTTCAATGTTGAGGATGAGTTGAACACGTAATGAAGTGGGGATGCATGAGTCATAGATTAAGGTGTCTGCATATTGAGACTAGACCAATACCAGAAGAAGATTCCTTATGGAGCTAGTTAGGATTTGGAGATTAAGGTGTTAACATACTGCCAAGACTAGAAGGAGAGTGGGGTGGATGATGGTTATTGAAAAGGCAATCAGCTGGTGTTTCTGGAGGATAGGAAGGTACCAGCAGAGAGGAGAGGAGGAAATGGTCTCAGGGCTATGGAATGTGAAGTTTAGAGTTACTTTTGTGAAAGGGATGGCCACCAGGAGATGCATGGGGTTGCATTGAGGGACTCATCAGTATCTCTGTAAGCACAGTACATTCTCAGGAAGTCATTTCGAATGGCCATCCATGAGGTGGCAGCAGAAGATAGGTCCTGATGTTGGAGATTTCAAAGCTTCAGCTGGATGATGGTTGTTGTATGGTCTCTGCTATGGCATCAGCAGGAGTGGGCAGATCCCCTTTGAGAGATTTAAAATTTTTAACTTTTTGTCTGGTGAAAGGCCCAAATCTTTCTAAATCAATATAGGTAAACCCTTCAACCCCTAGGCCTATTTGTCATCCTAGGGTTCTTGGATAGTGAAGATCACTGTGCCCCTTTCAGGGTCAAGTTTGAGTGAGAGTTATTGGGGTTTCTAACCCACAGCTTGAAGAGAAAAAAACCATATCTACAGCCCCAGAATGAGTAATTTTCCCATGAGGTCTCAGCCTTATGGTTTGGTTGTTTGGTTCCGAGGAAATCAAATACATTTAGAGCCAGCAAGGAGGGAAGAGGACAGAGTGAAACCACTATTGACTGAACAAGCTGCATAGAGGTCAAAAGAAATGTGAATGTCTGAAGCATATCCTGCTTCAGGACAGAAGGTAAACTAAAGGAGCTTTGGGAGGGGAGGGCTATGCAGCAAACATTTGAAAATTCCAAGCATGTTGTGCAGTCCTCTTGGTTGGGAGTGTGGAAAGAAGACTAAGCCCCTTAGAAGGAAAGATTCCAAATGCTGAGATGGGTGTTATATGGGAGACCCTAGGCTTCAGCTTTCCTGTCAAGTGGCAAAGAGTACTTATGAGGTCATGTGTTCAGACACCACTTAAGCTACAGAAGATGCATCCTGGCCATCAATCCCTGAAATCCGGCTACAGCAGGTATGGTGAGGAGGACCATATCCAAGTACGGGCCGACAGCCAGCAGGTGAGAAGCCTTCAGAAAAACTCAGGCACTGGGTAAAATGATTTTCTTGCTAGGATCAGTGGAGGATTGAGGCAGGGCATGTTCAGTATGGTCCTGGAGAAGTTTTCTGTGCTTTGTGGGAGCCTAGCCTGTTTGGATGCTCACCTTCCTGGACCTGGATGGAGTGGGGGAGGACCTGGACTTCCCACAGGGCAGGGAATTTGGACTGCTCTGGACTGCTCTTCAGACTCCAGAGGGAGGGGGAGGGGCAGAGGAGTGGGAGAGGAGTGAGGGGACAAGGGAGGAGTGAGGAGTGGGGGGAGGGGGGAGGAGTGGGGGAGGGGGAGAGGAGTGAGGGGGGAAATGGGAGGCGGGGAGGAGGCAGGAATTTTTTCAATAAAAAAATAAATTAAAAAAAAGAGTGAAAGAAGGTAATTAGTTACGAAGTGGAGCTCAATGCAGAGGTAAATTTTTCAAGAGCAAAATGACAGTTTTATATTAGCTCAAATGGGTCGAGGAAGGGAGGAACTCAGAGCATGCCTCAAATATGAGTTGGGGCTAGAGTTAGGAGTTGAGTTCAAGAAAGGTGAAGTTGAGAAGGTCACTTTGAAAAGTGAGTCTTAATGAGTCTATTAGCCATTTATACATTTCCTGAGAACTGGGGTAGGTGGGAATGTAGAAAGGCCACTGTAATGCTAAGGCCCTTTGAACAAACTGGGTGATTTTAGCGATTAATACCAGGCTAGTTTCTGGTTGTATGGATCTAGAAAGTTCAATTCTGAGCAAAGCATTATTCATGAGGTGGGAACAGACCATTTCTGCTGTTTCCGCCATAGCAGGGAAATTTTCTCCATATCCTGAGAAGGTGTCTGTTATAGTAAGAAGAGATTTATGTGTTTTGTTAAGTGGCATATGTGTGAAATCTATCTGCCAGTCCTGTGCTGGAAGATTACCCTGAAATTAGTGTGGGGTAAAGAAAGAAGGGTTGGGGCAGTCGTTGCAGATAGTCTAAAGAAGGGGGAAAAGGCTGGGTTAGAGGAAAAGAGACTGTAGAAACCAGTAGAAAAGT
Source organism: Microtus oregoni (assembly GCF_018167655.1). Classification (NCBI taxonomy): domain Eukaryota; kingdom Metazoa; phylum Chordata; class Mammalia; order Rodentia; family Cricetidae; genus Microtus; species Microtus oregoni. Next base: position 24,252 of record NW_024544340.1, on the reverse strand, counting down.
GGAGACCCACATGAAAGGCCTGGTGAAAAGCCACTAGGAAGGGGTTTCCCTTAAGCATCAGAGAGACAATAACTGTCCTGTAGAATTTTGAACCATTTGCTCATACGGTGGAAAAATTTGTCAAGATCAATGAGAGTTTGGAAGTCCAGTGTGCCATTTTCAGGCAATCAAGACTGATTGCCAAGTTTGTATTGATGTCAAGTTGTATTATTAGCAAAGAATATGACAGCAAAGTATAAATGGTATCTCTGGGCCTGAGAGAGGAAAAAGACAAACTTAACCTAGTAGACTGAGAGGAGTGAGTGAAGCAAGTGGGGACTTGATCGGGGGAGGGGGAGGGAAATGGGAAGCGGTTGTGGGGACGAGGCAGAAATCCTTAATAAATAAATAAATTAAAAAAAAAAAAAGAAAGTGGCTGAAGGTATAGACTCAAAATCTGAACTCAAATATGGTGGATTCCAGAAGCCTGAAGACACAAATAATCCAATCCTAGGAGGGCCAAGTAAGCAACTTGGTTCTGTTAGGAGAAATTATAACTGTAATATGAGTAGGGAGACCATCCTTTACCTTTTATGATTGCAGATAAATTTAATGAAGCTTAGTTTTTAAGGAAAGAAAGCTCGAAATAGCACAGCTAAGATAGGGAACATCAAGATTTATTTTCAATACTTAAGAGTTTCAAAACATAATGAAAAAAGAGTGTCGAAGTATTTGTAAAGCAGAAGAAAAATTAGAACAATATACTAAGAGTAAAATTATGAGAAAATATGAGAGAATTGAGGATGGTTATTCAATCTAGGAATGGAATCCCCACTTGTAAGGGATCAAGGGTGTTGAAAGCCTATAAAACTGTATACTAAGAACACAAACATAGTCAGCGACAGTTGAAATTCACTACTGGTTAGGCCCAACTACATTTTTCCTTTTGTATTCCTTCATGTTTACTTGCTTCTTGTTCAACACTTTCATGCTAAAGATGAATCTCAGGATACCATGAATGCCCTGTGTTATATCACAGTGTCCCAACAGACAGTGTTTTACATGTGGTTTTGTATATGATCATGAAAATCTTATTTCAGAGATTCCTGGTGACATTGACAAACTTTGATTATTATTGCAATTCATGCTTGTAAAATTATAATTATGTTTTTACATCACATTGTGGTGGTTTTCGTTTTGATTATTTTTGTTATGTGCTACCTATTATATGTCAATTGAATTATAGCCATTTTCAACTTTTGAACTATTATAGATATTCAATCAATCAGCACCTGATAGTGGATAAACATGCAAGAGGGTTGCAATATTATTGCATTATGTCCTTTTCTCACTTACTATGCCCAGGTGGTTTAATTAAAAAAAAATAAGATCAATGTTTGTTCAAATTGTTTTTACTCACTAAAGAACACATTAAGAAAGACAAAGAGCTTTTTAATGATCATTTCTAAGTGCCTCTAAAGAGCTGTTAAATTGGATTATGAGGAGTGTTTTGGTAGTGACTGAAGTGTTATAAGAAGACAATACCTGCTTTGTGAAGTAAGGTAGATAAAAAATATTCAATGTTCCATGTTACTTTTCCTACACATGCTTTAATGAACCAGTGTGTATTTCTCTATTTCTTCATGAGATTGCCCACATAGTGGGCTCTTTGTCTTTCTTAAGGTGAATAATCTTGGCTTGTCTTCAGTTTGTGGAATGTGTTCACCTTGGCAAAACTGATTTGAGAAGAAAGACAATTCATAAAAAGCTTTTCATACTAAGGTTTAAAAACATTGATATTTATAACTTTTCTCGTTTCATATTAAGTCATAAATACCAAGATTATTCACTGTTTCACTGTTGTGAAACTTGAAGCTTTCCATTGAATTGTGCTCTCTCTCTCTCTCTCCCCCCCCTTCTCTCTGCAGTTTCAAAGGGTTTCTTTTTTTCTATTAGTTACCTGATGCTGGTTTTGACAGAAGTGATGAGCAAGGGATAGCTATTCATGAAGCTACAGCCAGTATAGATTAGTAGTTGACTGTATGCTTTGAAGGTAAAAAGCCCTGAGTTCAATTTTCAGCACCCTAATTCCACCAAAGGCACTGCCATAAAGTAAAATAATGGGAATTAAAGATAAATATAAGTAAAACTAGAGAAGAGAAGCAAAGAAAGAACAAATACACAGGGATTTCAATTTGATGATTATGAAGCTAGAGATGTGGCTCTGTAAATATACTAGCTGCTTTTTCCTAGAATCCAGGTTTGGTTCACAGCATCCACATGGTGTCTCACAGCCATCTACAGCTCTAGTTTTAGGGGAGCTAACACCTTCTGGTCTCCACAGGTATCAGGCAGAAATGTGGCATACAAACATACATGCAGGTAAAACAGTCACACACATAAATGCTAAAATAATACAATTTAAAAGGAATATAGGTATCTTCAATTAAAACTTATGCTTATGTACAAGTAGAGAATTCATTCAAATATATTTCCTGTATTGACACTAGTTCAACAGAGAGATTAAGTTGCTTATTTTCATATAATTTTTCATTTACATTATTAGTTATAAAATCAGAATAAATCAATTATAAAATGAAGCAAAATTAATGGTTTTCATTTTTGTTTTTAAATCTCCATCTCTAATTCACAAACTCTAATAAAAGATTGCTAATATAGTTCAAGAAACATTGAATATAAGGGTAGAATTGAACATCATTTAGCAAGAAGAATGAGCAGCAACTTTAAAAATATTGCTATTTAATAGAATCTCTACCTTTCAACCAAGTTATCATTCATTCATTATTATAAGTGATCTACCATTGAACTATCTAACCAGACATTTTCCTTTTTAATTACTTTTGTTCATACAATACTTTGATCGTATTCTTTCTCCTGTCCCACTCCAATATTCTTCCCACTAACTTTAAGCTCTCCCTGTCTCTCCCTCTTCCGCCCCCCCTGGAAGAAACACCAATCCAAAGGAGGGGTGGGTAAACCCAAATAAAAACAAACAGGCAGACACAAACAAAAGAAGGAAGGAAACTAATAAGAGAAAAAGTCTTACCCAAACAGAACAAAACAAAACAAAGGTGCTTACAAAAAAACACCAACAACAAAAACACGGAACATTTTGTGTTGGTCCACTACCACTAGGCATGGGGCCAGCCGTTGACTGTGGTTGACAGACAGTGATATTCTATTGAAGGAAGTTGATTTTTCCTTTGCCAGCAGATATCGGATCATGATAGCTTCTTGGTTAGGAGCTGGACTATATGATTTTTCTATTTTTGAAATGAAAATTACCAATTACATTTTAATAATCAACTTGCAGAAAAGTTCATGTTATTCTCTTAGTATTATTATGCTTCCCTTAAACATGTTAGCTACAACCGAGCAGTGGTGGTGCACACCTTTAATCCCAGACCTTGAGAAGCAGAGGCAGGCAGATCTTCATGAGTTCAAGGCCAGCCTGGTTTACAAAGTGAATTCCAGGACAGAGAAGCCATATTTTGAGAAACAAACAAACAAACAAAAGTTAAATCCATCCTTTGGGGTGCCATTCAGAAAAGCATTTGTTTTTGTTTTGTTTTTAGAAAAACTAAGTGAAGGTGACAGTTTTAGCTCACTGAGAATTATTTTGACTCACTATTTTTAAATAACAAGCCACTGGAAGAATGAAGCATAGGAGATAAGCTAGATTTCAAGCTGACAATGCAATGAAACTTTACCACATAGGAACAAAATGAGAGAGGTCCATTGAATATTTTTATTTCCTCAACTGGACTTTCAATGAACATATTGGGTCAGAACTAAAACATTTGTGTTGCCATACGTATACAGCTACACATTAATGTATACATATAGTATATAATGACTACAGAAAGTTTAAAAGAACACATTTACTAAACATTTTTCTAGACTTTTTTTTTGAAAACTCAACACTGCTCAATTTATTTTTCTATGAAGCCAAAAACTAATAGTGAGTAATTAGGTTATCATCATAATCATTATTGAAGCAGGATGCTAGCTAGCTATAGGAGCTGTGTAAAATATATTGACTGCCTTCCTCCAGAGTAATTGCTGGACCAAGCCTCTTTGTGCCCATAATCAATTTTAGCAATAAATGTTCTCTAGCTTGAAGCACTTTGTCCCACAAAAACTCAAGAGCTCTTTGAAAAAAATGATATTTCATAAAGATTTTAATCATTGATGTCTTTGTCTTGTATATGGACAAGTATTGATTCATTGTCAGTTTTTAATCACCTCAAATCTCAGCTAACACAAACACTATTATTTCAAGTATACAGGTATGACACAGCAATTTTCTTTTCTTTGATAAAATTCCTCATGTGTTCCTAGGTTGCTCTGGGTCGACAAAGTAGATTTGCTGGTTGTAACTATGCTTTTTTTCTGGATGCCTAGTTGCCTCCTAGTGTGTAACACTCTCCTATGAGATAGCTAGGGCAACTTGTCTCTCTTTCACACCTCTCATCTTCTCCAAACCTGGCTCAGGTGTGTTTCGACAGAAAAAAAAATTCACACAGAGTACAGAAAAACTGGTCTAACCCTTTTGAGGCCAACATTTGGAAGTAGGATGCAAACCTCTCTGATGCATTTTACTTGTCAAAGCAAGTCAGGGGCTGACACAGATTCAAGAGGCAGGAAATGAGGAAGAGAAGAGCAGCGAGACCACATTGAAAAGGGCATGGGCTCATTAAAGGATGAAATATTTGGACCAATTTTGTTGTTAATAAACCATTTAGAGCAGATGTTCTTGCACAATGTAGTTCCCTTGCCAAGTAATATTTTCATATAAGAATAGCCTCTAAACAATGCCAATATCAGTCTTTCTGAAATAGTATAGTTAGTTAAAACATAATTAGTTAAAACATGTCTAATTTTATTAAAATTAAAATATGGCTTAAGTGTATCAAAATTAGAAGCCATCTTTAAAAGTCTAAAGACAATAGATGTGTGTCCATATTTCTTTGAGTGCCATAACAAATATTCTCTGATGTAGTCTCTTATACATCTGTAATGTGATCATTTTCTGCCCCTCAATAGAACCTATGCTTAAAGAACTGGCTTACTGCGATTAGGGTAATCATAAAATGAAATTTGATCCTAGCATCTGAAGGTCATTGTGCTTGTACTCTCTTCCACCTTCCACATTTTCCTGTTAATAATTTATTCAACTTTTAAGAATCAGTAGAGAAACTCCTACTTTCTGTTATTCTCCCAGAATGGAAAAAAAATCTCTCTTATTTGTACCAGCAGCACATTTATGACACCAGTCTCAAGAGGATTATAATTATAATTGCTTTAAAGTACACCTCTTTCCGAGAAGGTGACAAAATCTGTGAAAACAATAGCAATAGGTAAAGGGGAAAAAACACCTTTCATCTCTCTATTCTTCCTGATGTGTGGGACAGAATGAAGCATGTGACTCATGCTGATTAAATGTTGTGTAACTTAAATACTTCTCTCCTTTGACATGTGATGAAAACAAGTGAAGTGTTATATAATTTAACAACATTTTCTGCACAATTGAGAAAAACCAGAAGAGCAGTTTAAATAAGTGCTATTTACTTTCAAGTACCATTTTCTTCAAAATAAATCCAATAAATGGAGGATTTTTAAAATGCAACTGGCATGTTTATATGTTTATGAAATGCCTAAAGTAAATGCACAAACCCAAAACTTATTATTTTATTTGCTGCTAATTTAATCCTCATCACCTTTTAGGACTTTAATTTTATTTTTCACTTTAGTTGATGATAACAAGAGAATAGTTCTCCAAACCTTTAGACAATATTGCCTTAGTTGAGTTACTGCTCAGGAGCAGTCTTCGCCATATTTGTTAAGAATGCCAGTCATATGGATATCCCAAGGAGTTAACAGAATCTCTGATGTTAATCAATATAACAATTTACAGGTTTCGTTCTTTTTTCAAATGTTTAGTCTTTGTGAGGATGTATTTATGGGTGTCTGCTTGGAAAGTGACTAGATGAGCACGTGTGGTCGTGTATATGTGGAGGTCAGAGAACAACTTTGGGTGCCAGTCTATATCATTACTTGACACAGGGTACTTACTGTGCTCAACACTGTGAATATCAGCCTAGGTTGAACCATCTTCACAGCCCTAAACCTGAGAAAAAGATCATAATGTATATGAAAGAAGTACCACTTTGCCCATTAGCTTGCCACAGATTCAGCCCAGCATAAAGAATAACTACTTTTGTCAAATAGCATGTGACATTAAGTAACTAAAGGGAAAGAACAGAAAGAACTGATTACATGAAAACGTTGCTATCTTGAGAGAGTGGGGAGATGACTATGTGGTTAAGAGCACCTCTTGCTCTTGCGGAGGACCTGGTCTAGGTTTGGTTCTCAGGGTCTCTTCGCACTGCTCCGGCTTCTGCAGGCATGTGACATATGCATAGAAGAAGAAGAACACTCATACCCTATGAACAAAATAGCAAAGTGAACAACAAAAACAAGTTTTAAAACTCGCATTTTGGAGATTATGTAGGTGCGCAAATTATAATTACCTATCAGTAATTCTGAATGATATTATAAACAAATCACCATAACTTAAAGAACATTTAGATAGCAAGAATGGTTAAGAGATTGGTAGGTAAAGTGTCTACATTTAGAGTTTATGTAATGCTTAATTGTGGTGACTTTAGAAAAATTATTTGTATTCTCTATGCCACAAATTTATTATGTGTAAATTATAGGTGGGTTTCCTTGGTTATTGTAGAACTTAATTAAAGCAAAATATGTAAGGTACACTGATGTTTGGCTCAAAAATTAATGAATAAATCTATGTGAAAATGATTCATATGGAAAAAGCCAGTCTTCAACCATGTACTACTACTACAATATTGGAAACATCTTCTGGTTCAACTTGTTAGAAGGAAATAGAAATACAAGAGGCATAGAAGCGTTTACTTACATATTCTATACTTTGTAACCTTATGAATCATTTCCTTGATTTAGTGTCTACAAAGTGGCCTTCAGTATAGTCTAATAAAATATTATGAATTGACCAAGGTTCACTTCCTCAGTTAGCAGCAGAATAGCATGATTAGGGGAAAAACAATGTTTTGTCACACACGTTGAACACATACAATTGCCCAGGACTGTAACTAGGAAAATATATATAAATTAAAGATTAAATATAAATTTATTATTTATTGAATACATGAATGTTAAGTCATTGCTTTTACATGTGTGAATAAAATTATACCACCGTAGATTTTATTTCATTCTAAGTACTGATAGATAATATTTCCTCAGTAATCTTATTTATTATGTCATATTTGTATATGACATGTATATATGTATATGTGTTTACATACTTCAAAACAAAATGCTTCATTTTGACAACTTCATGCTATATTTTTATGTAAAACGCTTGTTGGAATAGATCATAACTCATTTATTTGCCTATCACTATGTGTCCAAATATAAATAATTTACTATGTGATTTAGTATAAAAATTAAAGGTATCTTTCAGTATTTCAATGTATATGGAACATATAATTCTTATAAAAAAGAGTTATTAAATTCAAATATTGTAAGTCTTCTATGTTACATTTTTTAATTTCATTATGGCTATATAAAATAATATATAATACAAAATTACCAAAGTTTTGCAAATTTTAGTTTTTGAAAACATGGAGAAATGAACTAGGATTATCCATGGTAATTTACAAATGGTAAATCAGAAGTCTAAGTAAAAAATTCATTTTTTTAAACAAAGTTTGTAAGACATAGACTTTATCAGACAATGAAATATGCTGACTTTGTTAATCATGTTTTTCCTTTATTGTTTGAAACAAACCATTTATAGACAATGACTGGATTGCCTTTGATTGTTGTGTTGCTACTGCTCAAGGTTGTAATGTGAAATCTGCCTGAGTCATTTTTTATGAACTTAATACTATAGCATACACATTGGTTGCTAGTGATTATGTTTTATAAAGATACACTGCTGAATAGAATGACATTTTGCAACTGGGGTGAATGTGAAAGTATTATATTATATAACTTAGCTGTTGAGTACTTCTTAGCTCCAAGGAATAACTTGGCTTTTTCTTCATTATCTTTGCAGCCAGATTTCAGTGCTATTTCTGGTACATAAGAGTCTCTAAAAGTATTTGATGCTAAGTGATAATGAATAAATACATGTTAATTTTCATCTGTTAAATCCTAAGAACATTCCAGAACTTCGATACTCCTGTTAAAGAAGAAAATGTATTCCAGTGATACATTTTGGTTTTTGCGATGACATTCCTAGAGATATAATTGGTAAATTAAGCCTAAATAAGAACATTTGGGCTTTCAATTCCTGCCTGACATGGATGTCTGCGACAATTTTTTTGCAATGTGTGAAGTGTCAAAATAGTGATGGTTCATCCACTTTCTCATTTTTCTCTCCCGAGTAACTAGCTTGACTATACAGGCAGATTCCCTAGCCCAAGAATTTCCAGGTGCATTTATTTGGCTAATGGCAGCTCTTAAAAGAAACATGAAAGAAAGCATCTAGAATGATAAGGACACTTGAGTGATGGGAGATCCTCTCAGGCAGCCTTCTTACTTGTTTAATTGTCTACAGGCCAAAAATTGCTCTCTTCTCTGAGTCTAGGAGTAAACATAGTTCTCTATTCTAGTGGTTTCATAAGACTCTATCTTCATCTTTGCAAACATTCTTTTGATAAGCTTTTACAATATTACTCATTCTTGCAATGGCTGATTGATCCTCAAAACAAAGTTGGAACCTTACTGCCTGGTAAGAACATTTAACATGAAGGATGACACAAGAAATATAATTTGAGTTTATCAAACACTTTCTCAATCTGGGACTATATTAAACACATTACATTTATTAGTTATTTAATCTTTATGATATCAAGCTAGATAGTGCTATTGATCACTCTGAATCTAAGCTCACAAGAGGGAATTGTCAAGAAGTATGAGCATTATCATTCAAAATACAGAATAAATTCATGATAGTTAGCATCTTTTAAGCATATCTTATTTTTTTAAAATTCCATTCTACATAAAATTTTCACATCATTACCACACAATCTGGGTAATACAATATTTTGTTTTTAAAAACTGAAATAATTAGGCATGGATTAGAAGGGACACTTGCCCACATTTCATAAGAATATAGAAGATTTGGATTTCAATAAAAGCATTGTGAATGTAGAGTAAATTTTATTCATAAAATTACAACTTTTGTGCTTTGTAAAACACATTTTATCAGAGTGAAATTTTCTTTCCAAATACTCTCTCTATAATCCATAACCCTTTCAATCATTACATTCCTAAAATTAAAGCTGAAGCATGTTTAATTTGTCTTTATTGAGAGGCTTGTAAAGCATTATTAACATGTATTGTTCACAATTTGTACAGTGCTCATTCTTAAACACGCTAGTCCACAGAAGTATCATGAGGTTGTTACTGTTTCCAAGTATGATTGCTGTTCATTGAGCTATATAGCTTAAGATATATATATATATATATATATATATATATATATATATATATTCCTGTATGTATATTATGCTGCAATACAATTGTTGTTAAATTTTTTAAAACCATACTTAAGGAATTATATCACCTATGAAGAGTTCCTCTTTAAACTATAGTGGGCTGTTTCATTTTGTGCTGAGCAGTCAGTCCAGCAGCATTGCCTCCCCGGAGATCTTGAATCCTCACTTTTGCAGTCCTTTTGCTGTTTCCAGTGTCCAGACATTTGTAATCACTGAGCAGTCTCTTGACTTTTTGAGCAACAGATATATCCAAGGCTTGACCTTTTTGTAACCAGAAGGTCATGCTAAATTATCCGTGTGCTCTTTACCTCTTACTGGAACACTATATTGATCCTTCTGTATTTTCAGGTTAAAAGACTAATGTAACTCCGAATAGTTAGAGGCCCCTTAAACAGCTTCACAAATGCATTTCTGAGCTTTTCACAGTTGGGTTTTTTTTTTTATTTTAATTGTTCTCCTCTTTGTTTATACCACCTATTAATATTTTTAACATTGTAGGGGCTCCCATGTTTCTTAGTTCTTTACTTACAGTACTATAGAAGGGTTGCTATTTTATGATCACTTCATCTTGCTACTTGGGTTAGCAAAGAAGTCAATAACCTCATGGGTGAATCTGCTGAGTAATGTCAAAAGTTCACTGAGTTCATTTAATAAAGGAAGCATTAGTCATGAAAGGAACTGAAGACAGAGAGCCACAGAGTCATGTGGAACAAAAAGGATGTGATACTTTCTTTTACAAAATCATTTTCTGCACTTGAAAGGAAAGCCATTAACGATGGGATTTTAGGAAAATAGGATGCTTTTCATTACCCTAAATGTCACCTGTGAACAAAAAAAAAAGATGTTACAGATATCAAAGAAGAAATGGGACAGAAACAAACTGAGATTTAATTAAAATAGCCAAAGAAGCAACAGAGTAAGGGCGTGAATCTTCTATGAGCTTTCCAATCCACCATTTATTTCCTCATTCTCAGTGATTTATGTGCACAATTACAGTTCTCCTTCCTTACTATTCTTCTAGGGGCTACACTTATACTCTTATACTATTAACCTACTATTATAGGGGTTGTACTCATATACACTGCAAATGAGCTCAACATTTTCTATGTGATTCAATAGCATGCTAAAATTTCACATGTACCTAGTACTTAGCGCTAGATAAATACAGAAGCGCTAATAAAATAAAGGTTAAAATCAACCCATATTTATTAAATAAGAATGAGTTGCCCATCAAAATGCAATACCTACAGAATACAACATTTTTTCATTTAAACTTCACAAGTGTGCTCTGAGCTGTTATTATATCAATTTCCATTTTACAAATAAGTTCAAAGGTTTACTTGCTTTACTAGGATACCATAGCTAGTGAACAGGGCACCTGAGTACCAAAGTTAGCTTCTGCTGCCTTTGTAACCTGTGATCCTTTGCAGTATATTATCTATAATTCTGTCTAACAAGAAGTTGAGAGTAGTTAAAACCAAGTGCAGGATGCAGGAGTAATGAGATTTTTTTTTCTCTCTGTGGGGTAGTCATATTACATGTAGACTAAGCATCTGAAGCTCCGTGACATTTCGTTGAGAACTGCTTTCGTAGATGGGAATTTTACTCAAAAGTGCTTTGATATTTGCTTTTACATTAAAGCAAACATACATTAAAGGAAGCAGGGCAAACCCTGCTTCAGCATGTGCTCTTAAAGAACTGTTAAACCTTAAGATATTGAATTGATACTGCCATATCCAGGATGAATTCATTCAATCTCATTTGCTGGAATCATGTTTCTTCTGGATGAAAATATGGCCAGTGGAACAAATAAGACTTGGATTTCTGTTATGAGACTTCAGTGAATCATTGGTTATATATGTGCTTTGAAAACTGATAAAATAATAGTATCAGTCTCTTTTCTACTAACATGCTGATTCCTTGCACTAAGATCATCAACTAGTTATACTTGGGAACCTTTGAAGAGAGTAGTATCATCATTACTCCTCTTCCATTTTGGTCAAATTTGCCATTAAAGGGAAAATTACCGAGTCTGCGTCACATTTAGACTGTAGGTAAGATTCTCTAAGCTTGTTGGTCTTTACTTCTTTTCCCTAATCAAAGCATATGTTTGGTGCTATATGATATTTATATTAGGTGCTCTGAGACACATTTCATATTTCCCACCTTCTATTCTTTATGAATAAATGTCAGTTTCTCATCATTGTTCTTCTTGGTTTGTCAGAGTTTGTCTGGCAACCAATATAGACGCCTGGTATGGCCTAAGAACAACAATCTTTGCCAGAAAAAAAATACATGTGCTTATATTAAAAACTGCTATATCCGGAAGATGCTTCTTTTCACAATTTTAGAAGACACTCTTTTCTCAGTTGCTTTGATAAAACTTGCTGCTGAAATAAACAGCATTTCAAGTTGTACTTTAATTTACTTGGAAAACAAAATCTCAGTATTATGTTTACATTCTTGATATTTATGGTATTATTAGGAAATATACAGTCATCTGCTTAAAGAGTCATAAAATATCACAGTTTTAAGATTTGCTTATACATAATAGTATACATAATAATCATTTTAAAAATCTTTCAGCATGTTAATGTTTTGTACTCTTTTCATTCTTACACTGTAGTTTCAAAAAGAACTACTGGGGCATAATTTCAAAAAAATAGTTTGTAAAAAATTGTCCTTAGTTGATATGATATCACAAAACCTGAGCATACAAGAATGAGTAACTTGCCTGCAGAAGCCAGGATTTTCTTCATAGAACGCACCTATCTAGGCAGCTACAGGGCCAATCATTGACATTGCTATCTGATTGTGGGACAATCCAACTTTTATGTCTTTAATCATAGATAAATCAATATTTTTTCTTGAATACAGGGATTTTCTTGATAAGTAAGTTACAAAGTTTATTTGCAATCTAAGTGGCTTGTGAGTAGTGGCAAATCACTAATGTTAGGCCTGTTATTTGACACGCAGGAGAAAACAATTCATGATTCGAGTCCACAGACTGGTATTTCCACAGTTATGTTTTCCTGGATCCACTTATTTAATATTTGTGGTATTATCATTCTTGAATATGTTTTCCCAGTTGGAAGGAACTACTGTCATCTGAGCATTATGTGTCTGATTTACCAATATAAGCTCCATGCAGCATCTTGCATAGGTTTGTTGATGTTCCATTAATTTCAGTGCTAGATAAGCTAAGTCTTTGTTGATAATCTGGGTGATAAGAGAGCTGGAAATAATCTCACCAAGAGGAATTGTGGATATTTTTAAATGAAAACTAGAAAATATTTGGAGTGTCTGTCAGAAGAAACAGTATCTGTACAAGATAACAGAGTAGAAAGATGAGGTTGAAAGAATAGCATGGTAAGATGGAAGGAGCAGAGAGAGGCTTCAAAAGTTACCTAGAACCAATGCAAAACATTGGATTTATGATTTCTAGTTTTGTAACAAAGGGCTGCACAGCCAAGTTCTTTGTCTCAACTGCTCCCATAAGATGAGTGCATTACTGTTAAGATGACGGAAACGATGCAACAGTGATAAGATCCATTTGCACAATTCAGTGTCTCCCATCCCTAGTTTCTCTAAGAATTTTAGGACTTCTTAGTGATTATAGTAATTTTTATGTTCTTTAATGGAATTTCTAAGTAGATATCCTAGAAAAATAAGTGGAAAACCTTATTAGAGTTATTTTCACCCTGTTTAATTCAATTTTTCTACCTACAGCCTCACCACACTGAACACCATGGATCTTATCTGATCCCAGAAGTTAAGCATGGTTAGGCCTGGATAGTACATGGATGGGAGACCAACTAGGATTACTAGGTATTTGGGTGTAAGACCACCTAAAATTACCAGGTCTGATAGGCTTCAAACTAACTACTGGCTAACTAACTAAAATAAATCAGATATTCTCAAAACTTGATTTGTTTTAAGATGAGAACAAGACTTTCTGAATTATTGTATGTAAGGTGTGACAAAAGGATGTTGAATAATATGACACGATAATTAAATTAATTACGCTCTAAATTTCAACTTGCTGTCATTAAGAGTTTACGTACATTTGTCCTAATGTTATAATTTCTTTGATCCTCATGATCAGCTTGAACTTTCTTTTTCATCCATTACTCCTGGCCACTTATTAATTTGATACATCAAATGCCCTTAAATATAGTTTTAAATTTCCAAAGCCTTTGTCATAGATATGAATCATAAAAAAATTGTAATTTCTTCAAGTGGGTGTGTTTTTTTTTTTATTTCAGTTTGGAAAGCAGCGCATAGACAACCTCTTCAGTGACCTGCAGGATGGGAAATGCCTCCTAGACCTCCTGGAAGGCCTGACAGGACAAAAACTGGTAGGAACCTTCTTTCCTTCTTTCTTTCTTTCCTTCTTTCTTTCCTTCCTTCCTTCCTTCCTTCCTCCCTCCCTCCCTCTCTCCCTTCATTCTCTTTCTCCCTCACTCTCTTCCCTCGCTCCTTCTTGCTCTCTCTTTTCTTTCTCATGTGTATGTATGTGGGAGTGGATGCATGTTTTCATGTGGACATACAGACATGTGTGTGCATGTGTGTGTGTGAAGGCGAAAGGTTGACTTAAAATATCTGGCTCAGTCTCTCTCTGAGGCAAAGTCTCTCCCTTGAACCTAGACTTCATCAGTTCAGCTGGTCTATTTAGTCAGCTTTCTTCTGTGGTCCCTGTCTCTGTCTCCTGAGCCCTCGGATCACAGACAGGTTACCATACCTATTTGGCAACTATGTGTGTGCTAAGGATCCATACTCTGGCCCTCAAACTTGTACACTGAAAAATTTCCCCAGTCCAGGAAATTTATTGTGAAATTTACAGTAACCTCAATGAAGTGTCAGACCTCAAAGAATTAGTTTTATTTCAGTTATCTAATAAAATTCACCAATGTATTAGATAAACAAGACAGTCTTATTACTGAACTAAATCATATTATAAATTTCTTTTTTGGCATTGTCTATCTTATACAGAATAATATAGTAAAAAATTCAGCAATACATTCTGTTAATAAGCAATATTTGCCTTTACTTTTTAAAAATGCTTCTTAAGGACTAATTGTATAAAATTTTATGCATAATGACTTTAAACTTATCTTTGTGCTGTTTTATATTTTGCACATATTTTAAATGTACCTGTATTTATAAATAAAATTATTTTTAGTACAGCATAATAAAATGTTAGTATTTAGTCTGATATCCAAAAGCAAATGAGATGAAAATGTAATTTCCTTTTGAGAAATTTAACTTGTATAACTTTAGAACATCCCTATGAAGGACATAACATGGTAATACAATGTTATAGGTCACTAAAGTCATGGAAGAGTCTGAGTTCAGTTGATGAAAGTCTCATAATGGAGAAAATCTCTTAAATCATAATCTCTTGACTTAGAAATCTTTTTAGATGTCTATTATTCTTGTAAGCAGGGCTTAGGACGCCATTCTACCTACAGTCATCCACTCTGCGTGTCTAATGAGCCCTATTCAGTTACTGCTTTAATCTTATCTCTTTTCCCTTTACTATAGCTCTCCAGCATGCGCATTTAAGCATGTGCCTGCACATGAGCACGACCCCACACACAAGCCAAGGCTTTGTATGTACTATAGAAACTCTAGCTGTCTATCAAAGTTAGATCTGGCCAAAATCCTATCTCTGAGTTGCCTCCTGCAATTTTCCCACACCAAGCCAAGTTGGTCCCTGTTCGCTCAGTCATTGCCCAGAATTTTGCTTTGTTGTCTTGTTTACCTATTTTGCTTTGTGTGCGTCTTTGTGTTCTGACAGTCCTTGAAAAACATTGGCTTCTGCTTGCTATTGAAGGCTTTTTAGAACAAACTTCTAAAATTAATTT
Organism: Microtus oregoni; assembly: GCF_018167655.1. Lineage (NCBI taxonomy): Eukaryota > Metazoa > Chordata > Mammalia > Rodentia > Cricetidae > Microtus > Microtus oregoni. The sequence continues at coordinate 8,837 of NW_024544340.1, read as the reverse complement.
CTCCCTCTTAAATTCCATAGAATTCATTTTTTTTCTTTTAATTACTTAAAATAATATTTTGGTACGTATATGGAAGCATGGCTATGAAAATGATTTTCAAATATTGTAGCTATGCTGAAAAGCCATACTTTGTGCATTCATTTTTAATTAACTTCAATAATTATATAGGATTATAATGTTACTCTATTAACTCAAAGTGATACATTTTTCTGGTTTACTAACCCATTTGTCTTATTTTTGAGATTATAGTATAATTACATTTCACCCTTTTCTCCTTCTGATTCACTCATATACTCCTCTCTACTCTCTTTCAAGTGCATCACCTCCTATTTTCATTAGTTGTTTTTGCATGTATATACATAAATACATGTATGTTCCTTAAAATAATCTGGTCTGTATAATATTATTTATATGCATGTTATTTATATGCATATTTGATATATTTTTATGAAATTTAACTTGGGTTGATGACTTCCTAAAATAAAATATTCAAATTCTTTACATTTAAACTTTTGTCAAATAGCCAGTTGGAAGGGGCAGTGTAGGCTTAGTCTTAATTTCACTTTATGCATATATGATGTTTAAATGTATATGCAGAACATGTGCATTTTTATAATGGTGATAAAGAAATTAGTGCCTGTGAGCATCCAGCTACTCTTGGTAATTATGTGTCAGTTCTGTTCATAAATAAAAAAATAAATAAATCTCACTGTCTTTCATAAACTGTTCTCATTCTCTGCACACTAATGATGACATTTTGCTGCTTTTCTGTAGAAAACATGTTTCTGTACCTTTGTTTTCTTGATGTTTGTGGTGGTAAATAGAAAAATACTAAAATGTAGGCTGTTATCACTTGGACATTCATGGGGTAAAATTTTCTAAGATATGAAAAGTGGAGATTTCTGTTAATGAGGCTATGCTTGGAGATGGAGGAAGTGAGGGAACAAGACATTTATGTCTTTTACAAAGGATACTAGTCAAGTCATCTTGACGAATAGAAGACTTAGGATAAATGTTGGAAGCTTATCCAGCCAGTTTAAAGAATAAGGTTCTCTAGGGTATGGAAGTCTTAAGAAGGTTGGGAAGACTCTTGGAAAGTACACGGTAAAATTAAAAGTACAAAAGTACATTATTTATTCTATACATACACAAAGTAAAGAAAAGGTAAGAAAAGAAATAAGAAAATTCTGACTGCATAGTCCCAGCCCAAATGTTAAAGCCTTGCTCCACTGATAATTTCTGTAAATACATATTAATTCTTTTAAGATTAGAATAATTACATATACAAGTTGTATGGAACCATTGGCATTGCAAGTTGCTTAATAATAATGTGAAGTACCTTGCATGTACTACCAACTCCATACAGCAAAAATCTGAAAATACTATATCAAAACTCCCCATCTAACGTCTTTACACACATTCCTATTTAAAGTTGTAGAACAGCTATTTTTATTAGCTCTGTTTTAACAGGTGAGACAACCGGAGAATGGGAAGAAGTTTCTCATGCTCACATAGTCCAAAAGTGCAAGAGCAAAACGTTGAAACCAGGTTTTGGAGGTCATGACTTTTACTAAACAATAGCCTCCCTAAACTTAAAATGAGAGCTATATAAATCACTGGTTTCAGCAGCTGATTTGTTCTGACATTGTTTTTGAAGATATCAAGGAAAAGTTGTTAGTAGGAAATGACTTTCTGATATATTCCTGGAGATAGCTAATGAAAACTTGCTTTAAGGGAAATCCATCAAAAATAATAATTGTTATTAAATACAAGTATCATAACAATCGAATTTCTAAAACTTATCAGTTAGAAAAAATAAGGTGTTGTGTATTTTCATTAATTATGCAGATGCTATTATAAAATTAACAGATGGGATATAACTTTTGGGATAAACTAATTATAAACTAAGAAGCCTGGTTATTGAAATTTTGAATTCTAGTGACTAGGACAACTAGGTAGTAGTCAAAGAAATACTGTTCTTATTTAACATTACATATTTTGGTGATAATTTATTATTTGTGAATTTTATGCATTGTATTTTGAAAATATGCACCCTCTCCTTCCAACTCTGGCCATTAGCACCCTATCCATCCTCCTACACATTCCCAACTGACATTGAAAATCATTCTTTTTTTACATTTTTTTGGAGGGATGGGGTTTGAGACAGGATTTCTCTGTAGTCTTGAAGCCTGTCCTGGAACTAGCCCTTGTAGACTAGGCTGGCCTCGAACTCACAGGAATCCACCTGTCTCTGTCTCCCAAGTGCTGGGATTAAAGGCGTGCCCCACCTCTTCCTGTTTTGTTTTTGTTTCTTTTAAAACATTTCTTATTTTGCCATTGAGCCCAATTTCTGTTGCCAAGCTCGTATTGGTAGTGGGATCTGCCCTAGTGTGCAGCTAGTCTACCAAGAATCACATCATTAATGGAAACTGACTTTTCTTCTCCCTGTTTTTATCAGATAGCAATAACTCTGCAGATGGTTTTGGGATTTTATACCCACCAACTTCCTACTCTATATTGAGATCTTGTCTTGAACAGATCTTCTTGTCCCAATCACACATGTTTGTTTCAATGTGCATCCAACATGCTATGTAGGGAAAACATTTTTTTTTTGTCATCAAAAACCTCTGGCTCTTATGACTAAGAATATCCCTAGGACTTGGAGTAAGGGATATAATAAGTATGTCCCATTCAGTGCTAAACATTTCAGAGACTCTCGTTTTCTGAATGCTCATTGAACATTTTGTGTGGAATAATTTGTATTTGACAATTCTGTACCTTATTATGATTTATCTGACAATGTATTTTTGATCAGACTCACCTCCATTTTCATCTCCTATGTCCCTCCCTCTATTATTCAACCTGTTATTCTTTTCTATTACCCCCCTTTCTTTTATGACTGAGTTAAATAAGGGTCGCTTGTTTGAGCTTGTATAAGTGGGCTAGTTAGTGAGTAGAGTGTGGGCAGTCCAAGAAACTCACATCTCCTTCAAACTTTTCTAAAACTTACTTTTCTATCTCACTGCTTACTTTCCTTATAGATTTTGTTAATGTTTTCCATCCTTGATGCTATTATAACAATATACACTGAGCTAAAAAAAAGTGAAGGCACAATCATTCCAAATTGTACTGTGTAAAGGGAAAATATGTGCTTTCTTTCCCAGGAGGTGGATTCTTTATGCTAAAGATGTGCTATGCCAAGGACAAATCCCAAAGCCTGAAGACTATATATATATATATATATATATATATATATATATATATATATATTTCACAGTATGTGTTCATTTAAATGTAAAATATTCAAGCTTAAAAGTGAAATTTATATTGGTCTTTTCAGGTAGATTTTTTTTTCTCTCTTTGTTCTCTAGTAAACACCATTTCTCTCTCTCTCTTTTTTTTTAGCCAAAAGAAAAAGGATCTACAAGAGTTCATGCTCTGAACAATGTCAACAAGGCACTGCAGGTCTTACAGAAAAATAATGTAAGTGGTGACCTGAACAGGGTCTGAACACCAGGAAACAGCATGTTTAATGTTTGAGAAAGGGCTTTGGCCCAAATGTAGATAAGGCTTCTTAAGCTCTCTTGTAAATCGCAGAGGCTCTTATTCAGAGCCCCTGTGCTAGTTCCTTTGTATGTGCTTGCAGCTAATGTAATTCTGGAAGCCAATGAACACAATCATAGAGGACAGAGAAAGGTGAAACCTGTGCCTGCTATGACTTTCATGTTGTTTCTATATGTTACTTGATGTAGCTGTTTTAATAGACTGACTGAATCCTTCATGTAGCAGTATTCTGTAAAACAAAGAGACATGGATTCCTGAATGGTATGCCATGTTTTCAGTTCTACTGCTAACATACTTAGTGCGATTCAAGCTAATATTTGTGACACTAAACACACATTGAAAATAAAAGTTTAACAAAGAAACAACTACTGTGAAGGGGAAGAATTGTTTGGTTTAGTATACTTGGATGAAAATATATATGATGTACTAGAAAAAAATAAACAATCATAACTAAATGAGTGATCAGGAGAGAGGAGATCTAGTCTCCTCTGAGAAAGACTGAACTAAAGTTTACATCATGACCTTGCAGGGAGATAGTTTTCCTTTCATATTAACTTCTACAAACTTTCTTATAGACCAATAGGTCTATAAGGCACTTTTGGTATATTTCTGACTATATCCAACACTCTTTAAAGTGTAATTTCAAAAATATTTACCATATATTCTTAAAATAACTGCAATACATAATAGATTTTTAATATTGTACATTCTTGCATGTATTTCTCAACTCGTCTAGTCATAGTAGGCTAACATAAAGGATATAAAATTGGAAACTGTAAAGTAACAGGTTGAATTTATGAATGTACGGTCATTGTCACGTTTAACATATGAAAGTTATCTTATTGAAACTTTACAAACATGATTGCTTTCCAGCTTCAAATTTTCGGTTTTTCTGATATTAGACTAAAATGACCTAATGGAAATAACAATTTTTCTAGCATATTAGGTAAAAAGAGAAGTTCTTTCAAAAGTAAATACTGGAATGAATATAGATAAAATCTATTGAAAGAGTATCTAAAAAAACTGCTGTTTTGCTGAAGAGAATTCAAACAAATAACAAAAACACAGTATTATAGAAATCTTCTAAGTCTATAAATAAATCTTAATCATAATAGATTTTATTTAAAGTAATAGAATAATCATTTTAATAGTAACATATTTAATGTTAAACGAAGTATAAGAATAATATAAATACTTTGAATATTTAGAATAGTTATTTCATTTCTCCTCATGCTCCAAAGCATAGTAGACAGATATACAAAATAGCATTCACTTTCTATAAATTCTCCTTATAAAGTTGAGTATAAAAACACAACAGTTTAATAATTTTGTTTAATTATTCCGAGCTCAAATCTGTGCTGTCCTCCAGGCATTAAGAAAGTTCTATCTTTGCCATTATCAGTAATGTTATTCTTTAATGCTCTAGAATGTCCAGAGACCAATAGATATATCTGGTGCTATTTATAGTTAGAAAAACAATTAAGAAAACCTTTAATCTATAGTCTGTTGTGAGAACCACTAGCATAATGATCATAAAAGTCTAAGTTATCTTGTGAAGCCAAATGCAGTAATTACTGTCCTGAAACAGAAGACACATTCTGTACTGACTGGATATTTTTGTGTGTGTCAACTTGAAAAAAGCTAGAATCACAGAGAGGAAGGAGTCTCAGCTGAGGAAATGCCTCCTTCTGTAAAATCCAGCTGTAAGGCATTTTCTCATTTAATGATCAATGAATGGGGGAGCACCCAGCATACTGTGGGTGGGGCTATTTCTGAGCTGGTGATTCTGGGTCATATAAGAAGGCAGGCTGAACAAGCCATGGGAAGCAAGCCAGTAAGCAGCTTCCCATGATGTCCTCTGCATTAGCTCATGCCTACCAGGATCCTGCTCTGTTTGAGTTCCTGTCCTGACTTCTTTCATTGATGAACAGCAATGCTGAAGTGTAAGCCTAGTAAACTCTTTCCTCCCCAACTTGTTTTTGGTTATGGTGTTTCATTACAGCAATAGAAACTCAAAGTAGAACACATCCAAACCCAAAGTTCAAAAGACTATAACTGAGGATTAGTTCCATAAACGGGCACCATTGAAGGACTTAACCATGGATAGTGATGCATTAAGTGGCTAGTTGAATAAAAACACTTACTTTCTCTGAACTATAAAAGAAAATTGCTAACTTGATGAAAGGTGTAGCTTTAGTAGAGTACCATGAGATAGATGTGCAACACAATATGAATATATATATATATATATATATATATATATATATATATATATTCTCAAACAATGACCTGGTGACTTGAATCTTCTCTAACCACCTCATTAATATCCTTCCAGTGTTGTTGATTGGATAATTGCCAACATGAATATGTGTTGTGTTTGTGGGGAGGAGGCTATATAAAATCACAGGCAGTGGACTTATCTCATAGAAAGAAAATAACAGGTTAGGTGGGTTTGGGTGTAAACAGGGCAGCATACAGTGTATGAAACATCCTAGTTGTTCTTACTCTGTTGTTCTGGGTGAGTCTTGAAACCGATACTAAAAATCCTTATGTTGTCCATTGTCTCGCATTGCTGAGCAAATAAGGAAGTCATTCTCTTTTGAGACCATGCTACTTCCATGTGCTGACAGGAAGCAGAGATGGTTTATCTTTACAATATCAACCAGGTAACAACATACACATCCCCCTGGGGCAGAAAAAGGTTAGAGAGTCATGGTCATTTCTAATGCTTCAAGCTAAACCAGTTCTTGTTTCCTCTTTTTCTATAACTTCGTTTAAAAAAAAATTATTTACTGACCATTTCATAGGTGAATAATATATTTACATCATTCCTCCCTTTTTTTCCATCCTTCAATTCCTTCTGCGTCCCCCACTTCCTCTCAAATCCACGTCCTTCTATTTTTTTAAAATATTATTATTACAAATGCACAGATACACACACAAATACACACACACACACACACACACACAGAGAGAGAGAGAGAGAGAGAGAGAGAGAGAGAGAGAGAGAGAGAGGATGTGGGGGGATTGGATAACTTACCAGGTAGTTTGTCCCCGAAGAAGACTAATTTTTTCCTCTCTCAGTAGCTGTATTAGTTAAAGTTTCTATTGTTGTGAAGAGACATCATGACCATGACAACTCTTATAAAGGAAAACATTTATTTGAGATGCACGTTACAGTTTCAGAGGTTTAGTCCATTACCATCATAGAAGGGAGCATCATGTCTGGGAGTATGGTGGAATGCAGGCAGACCAGATGTGGTGCTGGGGATTTCTACATCATGATCTAAAAGGCAACAGGATGTGAACTGTCTCCTTGGGTGTGGCTTGACCATGTATGAGACCCCAAAGCCTGCGTTCTGAATGACACACTTCCCCCACCAAGGCTACATCCTCTCTACAAAAGCACACCTTTTAATAGTGCCCCTCTCTATGGGAGACATTTTCTTTCAAAACAACACTGCAGCCAGTATATTGCCTGTAGCTTTTGATCCTGCATTGACATTGGCATGTCAACTGATGGCGTCATTTTCAGGTCTTATTTACAAAGCATAACCTGGCCTTACCACAGATACTAGTACTGAAGGAGGTGTGGCCAGAGTGAAAGAGATCTGAAGATGAGAATAGAGACACAGGTGTTCTGAAGGAAGAAACGGGAAGAAAGGGAAAACTTTAAGTGGTATTGAGGAGGGGCAGCAGCTCATTCCTGTTCTTTTATCCCCACTTGAATTCTGCTCATATCTTGTCTTCATAGAACATGCACACCACTTTATGGTCTGATTTTATTTTTATGTGGCAGTGGTTTTATCATGACATTATCTCTGCTATCACTGGTTTAGTTTAGAAAAACCATGTATTGGGAAGAAATCACTTCTAAGTCCAGTGATACCATCATTACAATATTTGCTGAGAGCAAAGCTAATTTGTTTTTCTTTCTTTCTTTTTTTATTGATTTTTATTGAGCTTTACATTTTTCTCTGCTCCCATGCCTGCCTATTTTTTTGTAATAAAGTTGGGCTGGCTATGGTACTGAGAAACAAAGAAAGGATAGTACAAATTCCAAATTCCCGCGGAATAGGGTGACACTATGAAATCACTTTGTTATCTCACCAGGTCTAGATTTTACAAAATTATCTAGAGCCTCTATTTGTTTGTGGCTTTTTTAAGGGGTAGAGAACAAATTTCCAATGAGAGGGAACATTTTTCTCGTATCAATTCTATCACTTCAAAACTATTTTTTTTGTGTGTGAGCACTGTTTTAGGAGAACTTAGAAGGCAGTTCTATGGTATTTTCGGCCTTTTTTCTCTCAGATAAGATTATTTAATGTGTAGTTTAAATTTTCTGTGGTTGGAAGACTCCTAAATGTGTAAAAGGCTTGTGGCACATAAATGAGCACCTGAGTTTGGATTGCCAATGTGCACATAAACGCCAGCCATGTAGGTAGAAGCCTCTAATGCTGGCACTGTGAAGAAAACCACAAGTGTTGTGCTATAGCTATGCCATGTCCTGAAGACTGTGCTCCTCCCTAACATTTAAATCTTACACTCCTTCAATATCTTGTTCAATATATTCCATGATGCTTGGACAGGTTGATATTTAGGGCTAAAATCAAAATCAATTATTCTTAGCACTTTGTCAGTTGTGAATCTCTTGCATTAACTGCTACAAACTGCAAACAAGACAAGCTTCTCTGAGAAATGCTGAGAGGAGAACCGGTCTTTCAGCACAAACTTAAATATTTACAAGGCAGTTTGATAACATGACCATTTGGCAAAACAAAGTTGGTTATATGGCCTTGCTGGCCAGGGCATGTGACCAGGTCCAATAATACCAAGGGTGACTTCCCTTCTTCAAAGTGGGTGTCTGATAAATAACACTCCTGCCACCTTTCAACAAGTGGCTACAGCTAGTCTGGGAACTGGATTTATAGCATGGAGAGAACACAGCTGCAAGGATCATTGGTCGCTTTTCTCCCGCAGCTGCCTGCATAGCATCTTTGGGCACTGTGGAAATGAGCCAGCAGGGAGGAAGTTTCCATCTCAGCTCCAGCATGATATCTGTATGTTCAACGATAAAAGTGTGTTGTGTCTTTAGAAACAGGCTCTTACCATAAAACTCTGCTGGGTATCCAATGTAACTAGCTATATCTTGTAGTTTGTGGGGGCCTAATGGGAATTGCTTCACAAACAGCACACAGAGAAATAGCCTACACCTGACACTGACGTTTTAACTTAATAATCCTTAGCTTCTGGAATCTGCATTTTTCCATCCA
>NW_024544339.1:0-43482 GCF_018167655.1 Microtus oregoni | reverse complement strand
GATACTTCATTCATTTAACAAAATAATAGTATGAGGTTCAATACTGGGGCCTTGGATCTCCATAACCATATGTTCTCGACAAAGCTTACAGCAGCAGGCATGTGTTGCTTTCTATAGAGTAGACCTTAAATTCACTCTTAAGGAGCTGATTATTCCCAGAAAGTTTGTACCACTATTGCATTCATGGACATATCTTTCTAGGTTGTTCATTAATATAGTATGCAATATTCTTAGTTTGGTACGACGACTGATGATCCTCCCAGGAGCACACCATGTAGGCTAGAGCAAAGGATGAAATACTGGGACTAAAGTGGGAACTAGGATTTAGGACTTTGTTGAAGTTAGAGATCATTACCGCAAGGCAAAGATTTCAGGCTACTATGGTGGCACTGCCTAAGGCTCATGATATACACGCTACTGGATATGAAAACAGAAATATTGGGATGTATGTAGAATATCCAATAGACTAGGCCCTGGAAGAGAACACAGAAAGTTTGTGTATAGAGAGGGGTAGTATAGTCAACATCTAGTCCTGTGCCTGTGGATAGGGCAAGTACTAGTGGCACTCAAATTTTTCCTTATAGCACTGAAATTGGGGGTGTATGAGATTTGGGACCATGATGAAGCCTGAAGGCCTCTGCTCTGAAGTATAAGTTGTTTGTCTAGGCTGGGGTACTGGTATAGATTCAGCAGGATGTGCAAAAACATTTATGATGAGTACGTTAGGGATAATTAACAGGCCTGACTCTGGAGAGGTCATGGGGAATCTGAGTACAGAGTTGGGTTGTATAGGCAGCACACAGTGTTCTGTGGCTAAGTGTTGTAACAGGAACTTCATGCAGGAACCAAGATCTTACCTATAGCAAAGAAGAACATGAAGCAAAGGATTTCGGACATTGACAAAAGTTAGAAGTCACTACAAGGATGGGTGGTGGTGGTGCATGACTTTAATCATAGCACTTGGGAGGCAGAGGCAGGAGGATCTCTGTGAGTGTGAAGCCAACCTGGTCTACAGAGCTAGTGCAAAAACAGACTTCAAAGTTACGTAGAGAAGCCTTCTCTCGAATTAAAAATAGATAGATAGATAGACAGATAGGTAGATATACGTAAGTCATTGAGAGGGAGAACAAGCAATATTCTAGGGATGCCACTAGATTGTCTGGACTCCACTAGTTTGGGAAAACAATTATCTCTGCAGAAGGGTGCATACCTCTATAGTCTTTGTAGGAGGATATGGACAGTCTGCGCATGTGTGCAAGAACGTTTCGTGCAGAGGGAGCCTAGCTGTTCACTAAAGCATAGTAGAAGTTGCTGGGCCTAAGCTTGTCTGCACACATTCAAACCTGTAGATGCCTAAAGCTCGCAAATGGAAGGCAAATGTGGTTCTAGTAGGTCAGGCTGCATGTGGAAAAACAAGTATTCATGTTTGTGTTGGTTATTACTCACTAGGCTAAACCCTGGAGGCCGAGCATGTGGGATGTCTAGGGACAAAGATAGGTGGCTTAATCATTTAAATGTCACTTGTGATTGAATGAAGGTAGAATGGTTCAAGTTGAGAGTATGGAAGTTGGATATAGCACAAAGGAATAGGCTAGGACAAGGTCAGTTGGAGGAACCAGAGTCTGCAGAAGCCTAGAGCCATCAAGTACAAGGAACTCATAGCCACACTAGTCATGGTCACTGGATGTTCGACCATTCTAGTTACGCCAGAAAATAAAATGTCAGATAGGGATGTAAACACCAGGCTCACCCAGGAGGAGACCACAGGAAGTCTGTGTATTTATTGGTGTATTTTATGTGTCACAAGGCTTTCTGAAAGTAGATGTGGGTAGACAGGGCTAGGGTACATCCCTATGGGAGCATAGATGTAGGCTACAGCCAAGGACAAAATGCTTGGCATAGGCTAGGGCCAAGGAATGGGGACCTTGTTGAATTCTAGGGGTCATTACAGCAAGGCTAGGAGTCCAGACATCTGTGCCAAACTGCATGCAGCATGGGATTTATGTTTTGCATGACATGAAAACAGAAATATTGGGTTGTGTTTGGAGTTTCAGGAACTAGACTCTGGGGAGTGGATGGGAAGTTTGTGTATAGAGTGCCAAGGTATAGTGAACATCTAGTCCTGTGGCCATAGATAGGACAACTATTGTAGAAAAACTAAATGTTAACTATAGCACATGAATAGATGGAGGGGCTGTGCTGGGGTGTGAGATTTTACACCCTACTGAATCCTAGAGGCACCTGTTATGTGTTATAGTTTGTCTATGTAGGCTAAAGTACTGTGATCAATTCAGCAAGTTGTAGAAAATCATGTATGATGAGTACATTTGGTGTTAGTCTACAGGCTTGACTCTGGGGAGTACATGGGTATTCTGGGAAATCTGGGTATTAAGTTGTGTTGTATAGGTAGCCTAGAGTGTCCTGTGTGTAAGTGTTGTTACAGGAGATTCATGCAGGACACTATATGTTGCATTCAGCCTAAGAGACCATGGTGGGACTAAGATGGAACAAAGGATTTGGAACCCTACCAACAGCTAGAAGTCACTACTATTGAAATCTAGGGATGACACTGGATGTTCCATCCAGTCTGGACTCCACTGGATTAGAAAAACAATGATAGGATGCAGAGCAGTGCTCTGAAATCTAGACGATGGAGGAGTATTCTGATAGTCTGGGGATAGAATGGTCATGTAGGGCAGCCACAACTCCTCTGGTTCTATGAGAGATTGATAGTCTTTGTGGGAATCTAGATGCTGTCAACAGCACAGAAAAAGTTGATGGGTCTAAGAATGCCGGAGATTGCTATGGAGGCAGCTGGAGAAGACAAGGACACTGGTTGTTGCAACTTGGGTAGATCAAGCCCTCTATGTACAAAGTACTGAGTGGGTAACTAAACTAAACAAGTTAAAACCTGGGAAGACATAGAAAATCTGAATAAGGAATAATGCTCTATATTGTACCTAAAGTGTCCCGTGGATGTACTAGTGCAGGGTAAGTGCTAGCAAAGCCTAGACGTTCACGACAGAAAAGGAGGATTCCTGAGAATAGTCTGATCTGAGTTATTTGGGACCATACTCCCGATTAGACCCTTGAATCAAGAGGCAAACAGCCAGATTATGCAGGGGTGCTGGCTGTTAAACTCAAGCTAGATGCAGATGGATATGGAAAACAAGTATTGGTTGGTGGCATATATAAGAAGCCAGTTCCTGGAGGAGAACATTAGGAATGTGGTAGAGTAGGGTGCTGCAGGTAACACAGAGGGTACTGTGGGTGGGTGAAGGTAGCAACTTGTCTGCTGCATGTATGTTGGCAATCGCACACGTGGAAGGCCAAGACATGGGATTTCCGAAATTATAGAAGCCTAGATATTGCTACTTAGGTGATCAAACTAAATTTGTATAATGACTTTGGGAAAGAGGCTAGATCCAGGTAGAGATAGAATATGAAATATCTGGTTGTGAGGGAGTGAGTACTTACCAGGCCATACCATGGTGGAGGACTCAGGAATACAGAATTTGGATTCGGGTAAGATAGCAAAATGAGTACTATATGTAGATTCAAGCAGCGCAGGTCCTTGTAGGACAATGTATGTTGGTTGAAGGACAGGAGTAGATGCTGGGATTCGGCCCTCGCATTTGGAACTCTGTTGAATCCTGTGAGCATTACTACAACATGCAAGAATATCAGTGGCAAAAACTAGACTTGGACACTTGTAGTGACTTATGATCTGTTTGTTGGCATATGGGGAAACGCTATCTGGTAGGGGAAATATTCTGGGCTTGGTCTTTGGGGAAGATATGGAATGTCTGGATTGGAAATGGAGTTGTGAAAGCAGGGCAACTATTTCATGCATGGGTGTAGGTGTGTTAAATTCAGGGGAGCCTAACTGTTGACTATACCAAAGAAGGAGTTGCTGGACCTAGTCTTGGCTGAAGGCTTTGAAAACCTTCACAGGCCTAAAATTTGCAAATGCAAGGCACATGAGGCAGCTGTAAGTCAGACAGCAAGTGGAAAATCAAATATTCACTTGTGTGTAGTGGGTTACTCAATTGGCTAAAGTTGGGTCCTGGTGGTTGTGGGATGTCTGGTTATATAATGAAGTGGTTTAGGCATCGGAATCATCCTGCAGATGGATTCAGGTAGGATGGTTACTGTTGGGAATGTAGATGCTGGATACAGCACAAAAGAATGTGCTAGGACAAGGCCAGTTGGAGGGAAAGTGCCAGCAGAAGCTTAGAACTATCTATCAAAGCACGGTAGGACTAAGATGGAGCCTAGGGTTTGGAACTCAGCAAACAGCTAAAAGTCACTATCAGTGTGAGAAAACAGCTCTTTTAGAGTTCTCACTGGATGTTTCATCAGGTCTGGACTCTACTGGAGTAGGAAAAGAATTATCTGCTCGAAAGGTGCACTTACTTCTCTTGGCATTGTAGAAGGATTTGGACAGTCTTGGCATGCTGTGATATTATGTAGTCAGCCAGAGATCCTGTGGTTTGATGAGGTTGGGGTTGTCTCAGTGGGAATGTATATGTTGTCTACAGCACAGGAGGATTTGATGGGACTAGGAATCCTATATGCTATGAATATGTTTTATTACCATTGGTTATTCAAGAAGATGCTTTGGGCAATCGATTAGTAGAATATAGCCAAGCAGGAAATCTGAACAGAGATATAGAGAAAAAGTAGGCAGAGTCAGGGAGATGCCATGTAGCTGCTGAAGGAGAAAACCAGCAGCTACCAGTGAGAGCCTTACTGGTATGGATCATAATGATACATAGATATACAAAAGGGAATCCCACATCAATATGAGCTATGTTTGGAGGGATGTGGAAAAACAGTATTTGGAACAGGAAATATTCACTAGGTTCGAACTTTAGGAGGACACGATAACTTTTCATAAGGAGTGGGGTTATTCCATTAGCCAGTACAGGTATGATAAGTGTTGGGGAACTCTCAGTGTTGGCTACAGAATAGTAGTAGCTGGTGGGATCATGCTGTGTTTTGAGATTTGTGTCCCTAAAACATGCCAAAAATCACTACTGCAGAGTGCAAGAGTCCATTCTTTAATGGGACAGGGACTATTCAATCTAGGATAAATTCCACTGAATATGGAAAACCAATTACAGAGTATGGATATCTTCACCTGGATAAATCCTGGAGGGGGACATAGGACGTCTGGGTATGGTGTGAAGAGGTATGGGCAACTCTAAGACCCCTGTTGGTTTATCTAAATAGGATTATATCTGGCTGTAGCCCAGATGTTCTCTATAATATAGGAAAAATGTTCTAAATAGGCTGCAACATGTTGAAGCCTAAAATTCACTACTATAAGGCAAGGAGTCCAGACCAAGATTGAACATTTCTTATGGTTTCCAGGTTATACATAACAGAATGTTAAAAATCAAGTGTCTAATACTGTGTGATATTCTCAATAGGCTAGACACCAGAAGATAGGAGAACCCTGGTTATGGACTGGGCTTATGTTGGTTGTAGAAAGCCTCCTTAGGTGAGTGAGTATATTAAAGGAGGCTGTATGCTCACCACAGTAAAAGAGATATTGAGGCTAGGCTGGGTCACCTGACTTGGGATAAGGTGGAAGCCTGGAGGCCATGATTTGTTGCTACACAGCCAGAGAAGATATGGACACTGGTTTGCGTATATTCATTAGGTACAGAGGAATGTGGAGATGCAAGTATTCGTGTGTGTGTGTGTGTGTGTGTGTGTGTGTATGTGTGTGTGAGTGTGTGTGTGTGTACGGTCAACAGGCTAAGCCATGGAGTAGGAATGATATTTGGGAATGATTTTAGGGAAGACATTCAAGATACTAGCCAAAGATTGAGGCGGACATTTTGGACTAAACCATTGACAGGGATAGCATTGATGAAGAATTTGGAGAAGCAAATGATCTGTCATGTGTTCTACCACAACAAAGGTAGATATGTAAAAAAGGTTGAGGTGGAAAATTTGCCTTAGAGTTATTAAACAAAGTCTCCATCTAAACCCAAACTCTCTTTGCCTTCTCAATATCTTCCCCCTATCATCAAAGTGTCAGGAGTGGTACAGTCCACTATTTGTTCCTTCCTTCCCCAGGCATTCTTGTGGGTCAGAACCAGGCTTTGTGATGTCAGAGCACAAGCTCACCTACTATTGGTCGAGACCTTGATGATGACTCAGGTCTGAGGGTGTGGCCTTCCCTACTCTGCCAGTTGTTCACAGCCCCTCGAGGGAGAAACAACACGCGCTCACGCGACTTGGTGATGGAGAGTCTAGCAAAGGAACCTAAGGAATCACTGTCCGACATGGACCACCCAACATCCAGTAGTGATGTTCCGATGGCAGCGAACGGGCCAGTCCTTATGGTGAAGACAAAGGCAGCTCTAAAGCAGTATCCACCTTACATGTCGTGCGGAAAGGTGAGTTGACAAACCCTACTGGAGCTCAGTCCTCTACCCATTTACTCTTACCTAAAGTCACTACCTCTCTCCTTCCTTGCATAAATCCCTTATCAATTCTCACCTCTTCCGACAAAGTGTCCTTCACATGGCTCTCCTGACTTCTCCCTCTATTAACTTATTCTTGTTTTCACCTCTTGCCATTCCAGGCACACAAGAAAAGCAAACACCGGAAGCACTCCTCAAAGAAGAGGAACAAGAGAAAGAGGGAGGCCAAAGAGGCAACTGCCCTCAAACGGAAGAAAATCAAAGTGAAAGCTGTTACTGCAATGCCTGAACCTAAGGAGGAGGAGCCTGAAAAGGAAGCCGAGGTGCACACTACTGGAGAAGCAAGCGTGGTCGCAGCAGCCGATGAGGGGGAGAGCCAATAAGATGGCTATCATGAAGACGGGGAATGCCCAAATATGACAAAGAAAATTGCATTCGTATAAATTTCTTAAATTGAAAATAAATTCAATTTAGTTGAAAAGCTATGTGTCTTTTACAGTGACTAAAGGCGAAACCAGGAAAGGGAAGGAAAAATGATGGTTATAGGAGAAGAGAGGGAAGATGGGTGGGTGAATGGCAATGGAGAGATTTGTTCTTCACTAGGTTTGGGACAGTCATAATGGGTTCATGGAAAGAGGGGGAGTTTGGGTTGGTAGAAGACAAGGGAGGGATTTGGGTCTACAAAGGTTTGGGCATTAATTGTGGGTGCATAAAAGAGGCGAGTTTGTGTGGGAAGAAGACAAGGGAGGGATTAGGGTCTCCAAAATTTTGTGGCTTTAACGGTGAGAGCATGGAAAGAGAGGGAGTTTTGGTGGGTAGGAGACAAGGGAGGGATTTGTGTCTCCAAAGGTTTGGGCATCAATGGTGGGTGCATGGAAGACGGGGAGTTTGGGTGGGAAGAAGACAAGGGAGGGATTTGGGTCTCCAAAGTTTTGGGGCAGTAATGGTGAGGGCATGAAAAGAAAGCGAGTTTGGGTGGGAAGATGACAAGGGAGGGATTTGGGTCTCCAAGGAATTGGTCATCAATGGTGGGTGCATGGAAGAGGGGGAGTTAGGGTGGATAGAAGACAAGGAAGGGATTTGTGTCTCCAAAGGATTTGGGCAGTAATGGTGAGTGCATGAAAAGAAAGGGAACTTGGGTTGGTAAGAGACAAGGGAGGGATTTGTGTCTCCAAAGGTTTGGGCATCACTTGTGGGTGCATGGAAGAAAGGGAGTTTGGGTGTGTTGGAGACAAGGGAGGGATTTGTGTTTTTAAAGGTTTGGGCATCAATGATGGGTGCATGGAAGAGGGGGAGTTTGGGTGGGAAGAAGACAAGGGAGGGATTTTTGTCTCCAAACGTTTGGGCATCATTGGTGGGTGCCTGGATGAGGGGGATTTTGGGGCAGTAATGGTGACTGCATGAAAAGAAAGGGAGCATGGGTGGGTAGAAGACAAGGGAGGGATTTGGGTCTCCAAAGGTTTGGGCATCAATGGTGGGTGCATGAAAGTGGGGATGTTTGGGTTGGAAGAAGACAAGGGTGGGATTTGGGTCTCCAAAATGTTGCGAAACAATGGTGCGTTCATGGAAGAACTGGAGTGTGGGTGGGAAGAAGACAAGGGAGGGATTTGGGTCTCCAAAGGTTTGGGCATCAATGGTGGGTGCATGAAAGTGGGGATGTTTGGGTTGGAAGAAGACAAATTTGGGATTTGGGTCTCCAAAATGTTGCGAAACAATGGTGCGTTCATGGAAGAACTGGAGTGTGGGTGGGAAGAAGACAAGGGAGGGATTTGGGTCTCCATATGTTTGGAGCAGTAATGGTGAGTGCATGGAAAGAGAGGGAGTTTGGGTGGGTAGAAGACACGGGAGGAATTCGGGTCTCCAAAGGTTTGGGCATCAATTGTGGGTGCATGGAAGAGAGGGAGTTTGGGTGGGTAGGAAAAATGGGAGGGATTTGTGTCTCCAAAAGTTTGGGCATCAATGGTGGGTGCCTTGAAGAGGGGGATTTTGTGTGGGTAGAAGACAAGGGAGGGGTTTGTGTCTCCAAAATTTTGGAGCAGTAATGGTGAGAGCTTGGAAAGAGTGGGAATATGGGTGGGTAATGCCAGGGAAGGGAGTTGGATCTCATATACTTTGGAGAGTGTAATGATCGGTAAATGATAAGAGACATTTGGGTGGGTACATGACAAGGGAAGGATTTGATTCTCAAATACTCAGGTGGCAGAAATCATGAGTATCTGTTAAGAGAGGAGTTTGGGTTATTATATGAAGGGTGGGATTAGGGTTTCAGAAAGATGGGGTCAGAAATGGTGGATATATAGCAACAGAGGGAGTATGCTGGGTAAATGACAAGGGAGTGATTTGGGTCTTATACACTTTAGGTGCAGCAATGGTGAGTATGTAGCAATAGAAATACTTTGGATGGGCATACGACAATGGAGAGATTAGGGTCTCACAAAGCTGGTGGCAAAATGATGGGTATATGCCCAGAGAGGAGTTTGGGTAGCTGTATGACCAGTGGGTGTTTGGGTCTCTTAAGGTTTGGGGCAGAAATAATTGGTATATTTCATGAAACAGAGTTTGGGTGGGTATATGTCAAGAGAGGGGGTTTTGTTGGGCTTATAAACATGGATATATTTGGGTCTGACATGTTTGGGGGAAGAAATGGTGGTTACATCACAAGACAGGAAATTGTGTGGGTACATGAAAATAGAAGAATTTTCAGTGGGCATATGGCAAGAGAAGGATTTGGGTCACAGCAGGATGGGGGCAGACATGGTGGATATATGGCTAGCGAGGGAGTTTGGGTGAGTACATGACATGGGGCAGATTGGGCCATCACAACGTTTGGGGGAAGAAATGGTGGAAACATTATAAGAGAGAGTATTAGGTTTGGTGTATGGCTAAGGAGGAATGAGTGTCTTGGAAGGATGGGTCCAGAAATAGTGGGTACATGGCAAGAGAGGGAGTTCACTTGGTTGAATGAAAGGGAGAGATTTGTGTCTGATAAGGTTTTAGGGAAGAAATATTGGCTATATGGCAAGAGAGGTAGTGTGGATAGGCAGATGACAAAGCAGGGATGTGGTCTCATAAGGATGAAGGCAGCAACAGTGTGGAGAGAGAGAGAGAGAGAGAGAGAGAGAGAGAGAGAGAGAGATTGGGTTGGTATATGATATGGGAGAGATTATGGTTTTTCAAAGTTTGATGGCAGATAAACAATTTTCATGAATTTACGATAAAGATGGATTTGATTGCGTGTATTGTATGAACCACACCTTGAACTCAAATTTCAAGTTGAGGCCTAGAAAATTGATTTAGGTGGGTATATGACACAGAAGACTCTTTGGTGTTGAAGATGGCAAATCTGACATTTTGTATACTATAGTAATAGAGGCCAGAAATGGAATATGGTTTGATATATAAAAAGAAGAAAATTTGGGTTAGCATATGACAAAGAAGGGACTTTGGTTCCCACAGATTTGAGGGTCATACCACACATGCACTGTAAGACTCAGAGTGGTAATTATGGAGCATTGAATCCAAATTGCTACATTTATCTAATCTCATAGATACGGATGAAGAAGACTGTGCTCCACCATCCATGTATTTTGCAAGATCCGGGCAAAACTTCACAGTATGAATGTCTCAACCTATCTGAGGTGAAGTGTGTGAGTGACAGTTATCCCCACAAATAGCTGTTATGTTTCCTGTTTGGCAACTTTTTTTGAATGTTGGTTTTATACCTCACCATCCAATGTAAGTAAGGAAATCTCCCCAGGAGCAATAATCACCCAGCAAACTCAAATCTACTGATCACATCTCAGTGAAAGGAATGGTAATTTGAAGTGACAGGTTTACCCTTGGTTATGCTTTATAAAAAATTTGTGTTTTAATAGGGCTTTTAGAATGGGCTGCTTACATAACAGGCCTAGCAGAAATGAGGATATACTAATGAGACAATTGTGTAGCTTGATCTATCAGAACAGTCAAATCATTGACGTCAACGTAATGAGTATTTCTACAGAAATCTCATGCCATGTAAAGCAATGTTCTCTACCCAAAGGAAAACCTTGTCTCCTTAAAGAGATTTCACACAATTCCTACTATCAAACCACCTTGCCATATAAGACTAACAATTAGACAATGATGGGTGAGCTAAGGGAGGGTAGATGCCACCTCCTGACCACAACTGCTTATATGTCAATACCCTGTCCCTCTAGCTAAACTCTAATCTCAGTTCAGGACTTCAAGATGCAAGAGACTTGAAAGGGTCTCTGGATCTCTTTATCACTAGTTAATTGGATGCTTGCCTATAATTTTAGGAAATTAATTCATGATCATCATGTCAGGATTCAGGCAAACACGGCACTGGGCCTGTTGTTGAGTCCATACCAACTGATTCATCAGTAGTAGGTAGAGAGAGAGAGAGACGAGGCCTGATGTGGGAATGTAAACCTCAAAACCCACCCTCAGTGACATATATTATCCACAGAGGCTATATGCATTCCAGCATGGTCACACCTCCTAATTTCCCAAACAGTTGCACTTCTTGGTAACTAAGTAAGTATTCAAGTACATGAGAGCCTGTTTTTCATTCCCTTTCATTAACTGTCACATTTCTCTAGAAGCCACCAACTGTCAGTAGTTTGTCAGTTAGAGGTACAGACTTCTGAGCCATCCCCCATAGTCAAAGATGCACTGTAGGAGGGCTCCAGAGTCTAACTGGCAAACTCCTGACAGTTGGTGGCTTCTAGAGAAGTGTGAGTGTTAATGTGGATGGAAACCATACTGGCATATATTTGAGTGCTTAGTCACCAAGCATACTGGAATATGACCTGGCCTCATCTTACACAGGCCTTTGCATGCAATCACGACGGCTCTGTATTTGTGAGAGCAATGACTCTGTCATGTCTTGAGATCACAATTTCACTCTTGGCATCTGCAGCCTCAGACTCATAAAATCTTTTTAAATGCTCCCTGCAATGGTACCTGAGTCTTGAAGAGAGGGCTACAAATATCCCATTGCACATACTCTCATTTTTTTTCCAGGATGA
This sequence comes from Microtus oregoni, assembly GCF_018167655.1. Classification (NCBI taxonomy): domain Eukaryota; kingdom Metazoa; phylum Chordata; class Mammalia; order Rodentia; family Cricetidae; genus Microtus; species Microtus oregoni. The sequence continues at coordinate 32,009 of NW_024544339.1, read as the reverse complement.
CCAGTTTTGAATGTCTTTTTTAAACATAATCTACTGCACCAAGGTCTCTGAGGAGGTCAGAGAACTGCACTTATCTGTAGTTATCGAGGTATGAATGTAGAGTGAAGCTTGATACTTCATTCATTTAACAAAATAATAGTATGAGGTTCAATACTGGGGCCTTGGAACTCCATAACCATGTGTTCTCGACAAAGCTTACAGCAGCAGGCATGTGTTGCTTTCTGTAGAGTAGACCTTAAATTCACTCTTAAGGAGCTGATTATTCCCAGAAAGTTTGTACCACTATTGCATTCATGGACATATCTTTCTAGGTTGTTCATTAATATAGTATGCAATATTCTTAGTTTGGTACGACGACTGATGATCCTCCCAGGAGCACACCATGTAGGCTAGAGCAAATGATGAAATACTGGGACTAAACTGGGAACTAGGATTTAGGACTTTGTTGAAGTTAGAGATCATTACTGCAAGGCAAAGATTTCAGGCTACTATGGTGGCACTGCCTAAGGCTCATGATTTACACGCTACAGGATATGAAAACAGAAATATTGGGATGTATGTGGAATATCCAATAGACTAGGCCCTGGAAGAGAACACAGAAAGTTTGTGTATAGAGAGGGGTAGTATAGTCAACATCTAGTCCTGTGCCTGTGGATAGGGCAAGTACTAGTGGCACTCTAATTGTTCCTTATAGCACTGAAATTGGGGGTGTATGAGATTTGGGACCATGATGAAGCCTGAAGGCCTCTGCTCTGAAGTATAAGTTGTTTGTCTAGGCTGGGGTACTGGTATAGATTCAGCAGGATGTGCAAAACCATTTATGATGAGTATGTTAGGGATAATTAACAGGCCTGACTCTGGAGAGGTCATGGGGAATCTGAGTACAGAGTTGGGTTGTATAGGCAGCACACAGTGTTCTGTGGCTAAGTGTTGTAACAGGAACTTCATGCAGGAACCAAGATCTTACCTATAGCAAAGAAGAACATGAAGCAAAGGATTTCGGACATTGACAAAAGTTACAAGTCACTACAAGGATGGGTGGTGGTGGTGCATGATTTTAATCATAGCACTTGGGAGGCAGAGGCAGGAGGATCTCTGTGAGTGTGAAGCCAACCTGGTCTACAGAGCTAGTGCAAAAATAGACTTCAAAGTTACGTAGAGAAGCCTTCTCTCGAATTAAAAATAGATAGATAGATAGAGAGATAGGTAGATATAAGTAAGTCATTGCGAGTGAGAACAAGCACTATTCTAGGGATGCCACTAGATTGTCTGGACTCCACTAGTTTGGGAAAACAATTATCTCTGCAGAAGGGTGCATACCTCTATAGTCTTTGTAGGAGGATATGGACAGTCTGGCCATGTGTGCAAGAACGTTTAGTGCAGAGGGAGCCTAGCTGTTCACTAAAGCATAGTAGAAGTTGCTGGGCCTAAGCTTGTCTGCAAACATTCAAACCTGTAGATGCCTAAAGCTCGCAAATAGAAGGCAAATGTGGTTCTAGTAGGTCAGGCTGCATGTGGAAAAACAAGTATTCATGTTTGTGTTGGTTATTACTCACTAGGCTAAACCCTGGAGGCCGAGCATGTGGGATGTCTAGGGACCAAGATAGGTGTCTTAATCATTTAAATGTCACTTGTGATTGAATGAAGGTAGAATGGTTCAAGTTGAGAGTATGGAAGTTGGATATAGCACAAAGGAATAGGCTAGGACAAGGTCAGTTGGAGGAACCAGAGTCTGCAGAAGCCTAGAGCCATCAAGTACAAGGAACTCATAGCCACACTAGTCATGGTCACTGGATGTTCGACCATTCTAGTTACTCCAGAAAATAAAATGTCAGATAGGGATGTAAACACCAGGCTCACCCAGGAGGAGACCACAGGAAGTCTGTGTATTTATTGGTGTATTTTATGTGTCACAAGGCTTTCTGAAAGTAGATGTGGGTAGACAGGGCTAGGGTACATCCCTATGGGAGCATAGATGTAGGCTACAGCCAAGGACAAAATGCTTGGCATAGGCTAGGGCCAAGGAATGGGGACCTTGTTGAATTCTAGGGGTCATTACAGCAAGGCTAGGAGTCCAGACATCTGTGCCAAACTGCATGCAGCATGGGATTTATGTTTTGCATGACATGAAAACAGAAATATTGGGTTGTGTTTGGAGTTTCAGGAACTAGACTCTGGGGAGTGGATGGGAAGTTTGTGTATAGAGTGCCATGGTATAGTGAACATCTAGTCCTGTGGCCATAGATAGGACAACTATTGTAGAAAAACTAAATGTTAACTATAGCACATGAATAGATGGAGGGGCTGTGCTGGGGTGTGAGATTTTACACCCTACTGAATCCTAGAGGCACCTGTTATGTGTTATAGTTTGTCTATGTAGGCTAAAGTACTGTGATCAATTCAGCAAGTTGTAGAAAATCATGTATGATGAGTACATTTGGTGTTAGTCTACAGGCTTGACTCTGGGGAGTACTTGGGTATTCTGGGAAATCTGGGTATTAAGTTGTGTTGTATAGGTAGCCTAGAGTGTCCTGTGTGTAAGTGTTGTTACAGGAGATTCATGCAGGACACTATATGTTGCATTCAGCCTAAGAGACCATGGTGGGACTAAGATGGAACAAAGGATTTGGAACCCTACCAACAGCTAGAAGTCACTACTATTGAAATCTAGGGATGACACTGGAAGTTCCATCCAGACTGGACTCCACTGGATTAGAAAAACAATGATATTATGCAGAGCAGTGCTCTGAAATCTAGACGATGGAGGAGTATTCTGATAGTCTGGGGATAGAATGGTCATGTAGGGCAGCCACAACTCCTCTGGTTCTATGAGAGACTGATAGTCTTTGTGGGAATCTAGATGCTGTCAACAGCACAGAAAAAGTTGATGGGTCTAAGAATGCCGGAGATTGCTATAGAGGCAGCTGGAGAAGACCAGGACACTGGCTGTTGCAACTTGGGTAGATCAAGCCCTCTTTGTACAAAGTACTGAGTGGGTAACTAAACTAAACAAGTTAAAACCTGGGAAGACATAGAAAATCTGAATAAGGATTAATGCTCTATACTGTACCTAAAGTGTCCCGTGGATGTATTAGTGCAGGGTAAGTGCTAGCAAAGACTAGATGTTCACGACAGAAAAGGAGGATTCCTGAGAATAGTCTGATCTGAGTTATTTGGGACCATACTCCCGAGAAGACCCTTGACTAAAGAGGCAAACAGCCAGATTATGCAGGGGTGCTGGCTGTTAAACTCAAGCTAGATGCAGATGGATATGGAAAACAAGTATTGGTTGGTGGCTTATATAAGAAGCCAGTTCCTGGAGGAGAACATTAGGAATGTGGTAGAGTAGGGTGCTGCAGGTAACACAGAGGGTACTGTGGGTGGGTGAAGGTAGCAACTTGTCTGCTGCATGTATGTCGGCAATCGCACACGTGGAAGGCCAAGACATGGGATTTCCGAAATTATAGAAGCCTAGATATTGCTACTTAGGTGATCAAACTAAATTTGTATAATGACTTTGGGAAAGAGGCTAGATCCAGGTAGAGATAGAATATGAAATATCTGGTTGTGAGGGAGTGAGTACTTACCAGGCCATACCATGGTGGAGGACTCAGGAATACAGAATTTGGATTCGGGTAAGATAGCAAAATGAGTACTATATGTAGATTCAAGCAGCGCAGGTCCTTGTAGGACAATGTATGTTGGTTGAAGGACAGGAGTAGATGCTGGGATTCGGCCCTCGCATTTGGAACTCTGTTGAATCCTGTGAGCATTACTACAACATGCAAGAATATCAGTGGCAAAAACTAGACTTGGACACTTGTAGTGACTTATGATCTGTTTGTTGGCATATGGGGAAACGCTATCTGGTTGGGGAAATATTCTGGGCTTGGTCTTTGGGGAAGATATGGAAAGTCTGGATTGGAAATGGAGTTGTGAAAGCAGGGCAACTATTTCATGCATGGGTGTAGGTGTGTTAAATTCAGGGGAGCCTAACTGTTGACTATACCAAAGAAGGAGTTGCTGGACCTAGTCTTGGCTGAAGGCTTTGAAAACCTTCACAGGCCTAAAATTTGCAAATGCAAGGCACATGAGGCAGCTGTAAGTCAGACAGCATGTGGAAAATCAAATATTCATTTGTGTGTGGTGGGTTACTCAATTGGCTAAAGTTGGGTCCTGGTGGTTGTGGGATGTCTGGTTATATAATGAAGTGGTTTAGGCATCGGAATCATCCTGCAGATGGATTCAGGTAGGATGGTTACTGTTGGGAATGTAGATGCTGGATACAGCACAAAAGAATGTGCTAGGACAAGGCCAGTTGGAGGGAAAGTGCCAGCAGAAGCTTAGAACTATCTATCAAAGCACGGTAGGACTAAGATGGAGCCTAGGGTTTGGAACTCAGCAAACAGCTAAAAGTCACTATAAGTGTGAGAAAACAGCTCTTTTAGAGTTCTCACTGGATGTTTCATCAGGTCTGGACTCTACTGGAGTAGGAAAAGAATTATCTGCTCGAAAGGTGCACTTACTTCTCTTGGCATTGTAGAAGGATTTGGACAGTCTTGGCATGCTGTGATATTATGTAGTCAGCAGAGATCCTGTGGTTTGATGAGGTTGGGGTTGTCTCAGTGGGAATGTATATGTTGTCTACAGCACAGGAGGATTTGATGGGACTAGGAATCCTATATGCTATGAATATGTTTTATTACCATTGGTTATTCAAGAAGATGCTTTGGGCAATCGATTAGTAGAATATAGCCAGGCAGGAAATCTGAACAGAGATATAGAGAGAAAGTAGGCAGAGTCAGGGAGATGCCATGTAGCTGCTGAAGGAGAAAACCAGCAGCTACCAGTGAGAGCCTTACTGGTATGGATCATAATGATACATAGATATACAAAAGGGAATCCCACATCAATATGAGCTATGTTTGGAGGGATGTGGAAAAACAGTATTTGGAACAGGAAATATTCACTAGGTTCGAACTTTAGGAGGACACGATAACTTTTCATAAGGAGTGGGGTTATTCCATTAGCCAGTACAGGTATGATAAGTGTTGGGGAACTCTCAGTGTTGGCTACAGAATAGTAGTAGCTGGTGGGATCATGCTGTGTTTTGAGATTTGTGTCCCTAAAACATGCCAAAAATCACTACTGCAGAGGGCAAGGGTCCATTCTTTGATGGGACAGGGACTATTCAATCTAGGATAAATTCCACTGAATATGGAAAACCAATTACAGAGTATGGATATCTTCACCTGGATAAATCCTGGAGGGGGACATAGGAAGTCTGGGTATGGTGTGAAGAGGTATGGGCAACTCTAAGACCCCTGTTGGTTTATCTAAATAGGATTATATCTGGCTGTAGCCCAGATGTTCTCTATAATATAGGAAAAATATTCTAAATAGGCTGCAACATGTTGAAGCCTAAAATTCACTACTATAAGGCAAGGAGTCCAGACAAAGATTGAACATTTCTTATGGTTTCCAGGTTATACATAACAGAATGTTAAAAATCAAGTGTCTAATACTGTGTGATATTCTCAATAGGCTAGACACCAGAAGATAGGAGAACCCTGGTTATGGACTGGGCTTATGTTGGTTGTAGAAAGCCTCCTTAGGTGAGTGAGTATATTAAAGGAGGCTGTATGCTCACCACAGTAAAAGAGATATTGAGGCTAGGCTGGGTCACCTGACTTGGAATAAGGTGGAAGCCTGGAGGCCATGATTTGTTGCTACACAGCCAGACAAGATATGGACACTGGTTTGCGTATATTCATTAGGTACAGAGGAATGTGGAGATGCAAGTATTCGTGTGTGTGTGTGTGTGTGTGTGTGTGTGTGTGTGTGTGTGTGTATGTGTGTGTGAGTGTGTGTGTGTGTACGGTCAACAGGCTAAGCCATGGAGTAGGAATGTTATTTGGGAATGATTTTAGGGAAGACATTCAAGATACTAGCCAAAGATTGAGGCGGACATTTTGGACTAAACCATTGACAGGGATAGCATTGTTGAAGAATTTGGAGAAGCAAATGATCTGTCATGTGTTCTACCACAACAAAGGTAGATATGTAAAAAAGTTTGAGGTGGAAAATTTGCCTTAGAGTTATTAAACAAAGTCTCCATCTAAACCCAAACTCTCTTTGCCTTCTCAATATCTTCCCCCTATCATCAAAGTGTCAGGAGTGGTACAGTCCACTATTTGTTCCTTCCTTCCCCAGGCATTCTTGTGGGTCAGAACCAGGCTTTGTGATGTCAGAGCACAAGCTCACCTACTATTGGTCGAGACCTTGATGATGACTCAGGTCTGAGGGTGTGGCCTTCCCTAGTCTGCCAGTTGTTCACAGCCCCTCGAGGGAGAAACAACAGGCACTCACGCGACTTGGTGATGGAGAGTCTAGCAAAGGAACCTAAGGAATCACTGTCCGACATGGACCTCCCAACATCCAGTAGTGATGTTCCGATGGCAGCGAACGGGCCAGTCCTTATGGTGAAGACAAAGGCAGCTCTAAAGCAGTATCCACCTTACATGTCGTGCGGAAAGGTGAGTTGACGAACCCTACTGGAGCTCCCTCCTCTACTCATTTACTCTTACCTAAAGTCACTACCTCTCTCCTTCCTGGCATAAATCCCTTATCAATTCTCACCTCTTCCGACAAAGTGTCCTTCACATGCCTCTCCTGACTTCTCCCTCTATTAACTAATTCTTGTGTTCACCTCTTGCCATTCCAGGCACACAAGAAAAGCAAACACCGGAAGCACTCCTCAAAGAAGAGGAACAAGAGAAAGAGGGAGGCCGAAGAGGCAGCTGCCCTCGAACGGAAGAAAATCAAAGTGAAAGCTGTTACTGCAATGCCTGAACCTAAGGAGGAGGAGCCTGAAAAGGAAGCCGAGGTGCACACTACTGGAGAAGCAAGCGTGGTCGCAGCAGCCGATGAGGGGGAGAGCCAATAAGATGGCTATCATGAAGACGGGGAATGCACAAAAATGACAAAGAAAATTGCATTCGTATAAATTTCTTAAATTGAAAATAAATTCAATTTAGTTGAAAAGCTATGTGTCTTTTACAGTGACTAAAAGCGAAACCAGGAAAGCGAAGGAAAAATGATGGTTATAGGAGAAGAGAGGGAAGATGGGTGGGTGAATGGCAATGGAGAGATTTGTTCTTCACTAGGTTTGGGACAGTCATAGTGGGTTCATGGAAAGAGGGGGAGTTTGGGTTGGTAGAAGACAAGGGAGGGATTTGGGTCTACAAAGGTTTGGGCATTAATTGTGGGTGCATAAAAGAGGCGAGTTTGTGTGGGAAGAAGACAAGGGAGGGATTAGGGTCTCCAAAATTTTGTGGCTTTAACGGTGAGAGCATGGAAAGAGAGGGAGTTTTGGTGGGTAGGAGACAAGGGAGGGATTTGTGTCTCCAAAGGTTTGGGCATCAATGGTGGGTGCATGGAAGACGGGGAGTTTGGGTGGGAAGAAGACAAGGGAGGGATTTGGGTCTCCAAAGTTTTGGGGCAGTAATGGTGATGGCATGAAAAGAAAGGGAGTTTGGGTGGGAAGATGACAAGGGAGGGATTTGGGTCTCCAAAGAATTGGTCATCAATGGTGGGTGCATGGAAGAGGGGGAGTTAGGGTGGATAGAAGACAAGGAAGGGATTTGTGTCTCCAAAGGTTTTGGGCAGTAATGGTGAGTGCATGAAAAGAAAGGGAACTGGGTTGGTAGATGACAAGGGAGGGATTTGTGTCCCAAAGGTTTGGGCATCACTTGTGGGTGCATGGAAGAAAGGGAGTTTGGGTGTGTAGGAGACAAGGGAAGGATTTGTGTTTGTAAAGGTTTGGGCATGAATGATGGGTGCATGGAAGAGGGGGAGTTTGGGTGGGAAGAAGAGAGGGAGGGATTTTTTCTCCAAACGTTTGGGCATCATTGGTGGGTGCCTGGATGAGGGGGATTTTGGGGCAGTAATGGTGAGTGCATGAAAAGAAAGGGAGCATGGGTGGGTAGAAGACAAGGGAGGGATTTGGGTCTCCAAAGGTTTGGGCATCAATGGTGGGTGCATGAAAGTGGGGATGTTTGGGTTGGAAGAAGACAAGGGTGGGATTTGGGTCTCCAAAGGTTTGGGCAACAATGGTGGGTGCATGGAAGAGGGGGAGTTCGGGTGGGAAGAAGACAAGTTTGGGATTTGGGTCTCCAAAGGTGTGGGAAACAATGGTGGGTGCATGGAAGAGGGGGAGTTTGGGGGGAAGAAGACAAGGGAGGGATTTGGGTCTCCATATGTTTGGAGCAGTAATGGTGAGTGCATGGAAAGAGAGGGAGTTTGGGTGGGTAGAAGACACGGGAGGGATTTGGGTCTCCAAAGGTTTGGGCATCAATTGTGGGTGCATGGAAGAGAGGGAGTTTGGGTGGGTAGGAAAAAAGGGAGGGATTTGTGTCTCCAAAAGTTTGGGCATCAATGGTGGGTGCCTTGAAGAGGGGGATTTTGTGTGGGTAGAAGACATGGGAGGGGTTTGTGTCTCCAAAATTTTGGGGCAGTAATGGTGAGAGCTTGGAAAGAGTGGGAATATGGGTGGGTAATGCCAGGGAAGGGAGTTGGATCTCATATACTTTGGAGAGTGTAATGATGGGTAAATGATAAGAGACATTTGGGTGGGTACATGACAAGGGAAGGATTTGATTCTCAAATACTCAGGTGGCAGAAATCATGAGTATCTGTTAAGAGAGGAGTTTGGGTTATTATATGAAGGGTGGGATTAGGGTCTCAGAAAGATGGGGTCAGAAATGGTGGATATATAGGAACAGAGGGAGTATGCTGGGTAAATGACAAGGGAGGGATTTGGGTCTTATACACTTTAGGGGCAGCAATGGTGAGTATGTAGCAAGAGAAATACTTTGGATGGGCATACGACAATGGAGAGATTAGGGTCTCACAAAGCCGGTCGCAAAATGATGGGTATATGCCCAGAGAGGAGTTTGGGTAGCTGTATGACCAGGGGGTGTTTGGGTCTCTTAAGGTTTGGGGCAGAAATAATTGGTATATTTCATGAAACAGAGTTTGGGTGGGTATATGTCAAGAGAGGGGGTTTTGTTGGGCTTATAAACATGGATATATTTGGGTCTGACATGTTTGGGGGAAGAAATGGTGGTTACATCACAAGACAGGAAATTGTGTGGTTACATGAAAATAGAAGAATTTTCAGTGGGCATATGGCAAGAGAAGGATTTGGGTCACAGCAGGATGGGGGCAGACATGGTGGATATATGGCTAGCGAGGGAGTTTGGGTGAGTACATGACATGGGGCAGATTGGGCCATCACAACGTTTGGGGGAAGAAATGGTGGAAACATTATAAGAGAGAGTATTAGGTTTGGTGTATGGCTAAGGAGGAATGAGTGTCTTGGAAGGATGGGTCCAGAAATAGTGGGTACATGGCGAGAGAGGGAGTTCACTTGGTTGAATGAAAGGGAGAGATTTGTGTCTGATAAGGTTTTAGGGAAGAAATATTGGCTATATGGCAAGAGAGGTAGTGTGGATAGGCAGATGACAAAGGAGGGATGTGGTCTCATAAGGATGAAGGCAGCAACAGTGGGGAGAGAGAGAGAGAGAGAGAGAGAGAGAGAGAGAGAGAGATTGGGTTGGTATATGATATGGGAGAAATTATGGTTTTTCAAAGTTTGATGGCAGATAAACAATTTTCATGAATTTACGATAAAGATGGATTTGATTGCGTGTATTGTATGAACCACACCTTGAACTCAAATTTCAAGTTGAGGCCTAGAAAATTGATTTAGGTGGGTATATGACACAGAAGACTCTTTGGTGTTGAAGATGGAAAATCTGACATTTTGTATACTATAGGGATAGAGGCCAGAAAAGGAATATGGTTTGATATATAAAAAGAAGAAAATTTGGGTTAGCATATGACAAAGAAGGGACTTTGGTTCCCACAGATTTGAGGGTCATACCACACATGCACTGTAAGACTCATAGAGGTAATTATGGAGCATTGAATCCAAATTGCTACATTTATCTAATCTCATAGATACGGATGAAGAAGACTGTGCTCCACCATCCATGTATTTTGCAAGATCCGGGCAAAACTTCACAGTATGAATGTCTCAACCTATCTGAGGTGAAGTGTGTGAGTGACAGTTATCCCCACAAATAGCTGTTATGTTTCCTGTTTGGCAACTTTTTTTGAATGTTGGTTTTATACCTCACCATCCAATGTAAGTAAGGAAATCTCCCCAGGAGCAATAATCACCCAGAAAACTCAAATCTACTGATCACATCTCAGTGAAAAAATGGTAATTTGAAGTGACAGGTTTACCCTTGGTTATCCTTTATAAAAAATTTGTGTTTTAATAGGGCTTTTAGAATGGGCTGCTTACATAACAGGCCTAGCAGAAATGAGGATATACTAATGAGACAATTGTGTAGCTTGATCTATCAGAACAGTCAAATCATTGACGTCAACGTAATGAGTATTTCTACAGAAATCTCATGCCAGGTAAAGCAATGTTCTCTACCCAAAGGAAAACCTTGTCTCCTTAAAGAGATTTCACACAATTCCTACTATCAAACCACCTTGCCAGATAAGACTAACAATTAGACAATGATGGGTGAGCTAAGGGAGGGTAGATGCCACCTCCTGACCACAACTGCTTATATGTCAATACCCTGTCCCTCTAGCTAAACTCTAATCTCAGTTCAGGATTTCAAGATGCAAGAGACTTGAAAGGGTCTCTGGATCTATTGATCACTAGTTAATTGGATGCTTGCCTATAATTTTAGGAAATTAATTCATGATCATCATGTCAGGATTCTGGCAAACACAGCACTGGGCCTGTTGTTGAGTCCATACCAACTGATTCATCAGTAGTAGGTAGAGAGAGAGAGAGAGAGAGAGAGACGTGGCCTGATGTGGGAATGTAAACCTCAAAACCCACCCTCAGTGAAATATATTATCCACAAAGGCTATATGCATTCCAGCATGGTCACACCTCCTAATTTCCCAAACAGTTGCACTTCTTGGTAACTAAGTAAGTATTCAAGTACATGAGAGCCTGTTTTTCATTCCCTTTCATTAACTGTCACATTTCTCTAGAAGCCAGCAACTGTCAGTAGTTTGTCAGTTAGCGGTACAGACTTCTGAGCCATCCCCCTTAGTCAAAAATGCACTGTAGGAGGGCTCCAGAGTCTAACTGGCAAACTCCTGACAGTTGGTGGCTTCTAGAGAAGTGTGAGAGTTAATGTGGATGGAAACCATACTGGCATATATTTGAGTGCTTAGTCACCAAGCATACTGGAATATGACCTGGCCTCATCTTACACAGGCCTTTGCATGCAATCACGACGGCTCTGTATTTGTGAGAGCAATGACTCTGTCATGTCTTGAGATCACAATTTCACTCTTGGCATCTGCAGCCTCAGACTCATAAAATCTTTTTAAATGCTCCCTGCAATGGTACCTGAGTCTTGAAGAGAGGGCTACAAATATCCCATTGCACATACTCTCATTTTTTTTCCAGGATGACCAGTTTTGATTGTCTTTTTTAAACATAATCTACTCTACCAAGGTCTCTGAGGAGGTCTGAGAACTGCACTAATCTGTAGTTATCGAGGTATGAATGTAGAGTGAAGCTTGATACTTCATTCATTTAACAAAATAATAGTATGAGGTTCAATACTGGGGTCTTGGAACTCCATAACCATGTGTTCTCGACAAAGCTTACAGCAGCAGGCATGTGATGCTTTCTGTAGAGTAGACCTTAAATTCACTCTTAAGGAGCTGATTATTCCCAGAAAGTTTGTACCACTATTGCATTCATGGACATATCTTTCAAGGTTGTTCATTAATATAGTATGCAATATTCTTAGTTTGGTACGACGACTGATGATCCTCCCAGGAGCACACCATGTAGGCTAGAGCAAAGGATGAAATACTGGGACTAAACTGGGAACTAGGATTTAGGACTTTGTTGAAGTTAGAGATCATTACTGCAAGGCAAAGATTTCAGGCTACTATGGTGGCACTGCCTAAGGCTCATGATTTACACGCTACAGGATATGAAAACAGAAATATTGGGATGTATGTGGAATATCCAATAGACTAGGCCCTGGAAGAGAACACAGAAAGTTTGTGTATAGAGTGGGGTAGTATAGTCAACATCTAGTCCTGTGCCTGTGGATAGGGCAAGTACTAGTGGCACTCTAATTGTTCCTTATAGCACTGAAATTGGGGGTGTATGAGATTTGGGACCATGATGAAGCCTGAAGGCCTCTGCTCTGAAGTATAAGTTGTTTGTCTAGGCTGGGGTACTGGTATAGATTCAGCAGGATGTGCAAAAACATTTATGATGAGTATGTTAGGGATAATTAACAGGCCTGACTCTGGAGAGGTCATGGGGAATCTGAGTACAGAGTTGGGTTGTATAGGCAGCACACAGTGTTCTGTGGCTAAGTGTTGTAACAGGAACTTCATGCAGGAACCAAGATCTTACCTATAGCAAAGAAGAACATGGTAGTACTAGTCTGAAGCAAAGGATTTCGGACATTGACAAAAGTTAGAAGTCACTACAAGGATCGGTGGAGGTGGTGCATGACTTTAATCATAGCACTTGGGAGGCAGAGGCAGGAGGATCTCTGTAAGTGTGAAGCCAACCTGGTCTACAGAGCTAGTGCACACATAGACTTCAAAGTTACATAGAGAAGCCTTCCCTCAGATTAAAAATAGATAGATAGATAGACAGATAGGTAGATATAAGTAAGTCATTGCGAGTGAGAACAAGCACTATTCTAGGGATGCCACTAGATGGTCTGGACTCCACTAGTTTGGGAAAACAATTATCTTTGCAGAAGGGTGCATACCTCTATCGACTTTATAGGAGGATATGGACAGTCTGGGCATGTGTGCAAGAACGTTGAGTGCAGAGGGAGCCTAGCTGTTCACTAAAGCATAGTAGAAGTTGTAGGGCCTAAGCTTGTCTGCACACATTCAATCCTGTAGATGCCTAAAGCTCACAAATGGAAGGCAAGTGTGTTTCTAGAAGGTCAGGCTGCATGTGGAAAAACAAGTATTCATGTTTGTGTTGGTTATTACTCACTAGGCTAAACCCTGGAGGCCAAGCATGTGGGATGTCTAGGGACAAAGATAGGTGGCTTAATCATTTAAATGTCACTTGTGATTGAATGAAGGTAGAATGGTTCAAGTTGAGAGTATGGAAGTTGGATATAGCACAAAGGAATAGGCTAGGACAAGGTCAGTTGGAGGAACCAGAGTCTGCAGAAGCCTAGAGCCATCAAGTACAAGGAACTTATAGCCACACTAGTCATGGTCACTGGATGTTCGACCATTCTAGTTACGCCAGAAAATAAAATGTCAGATAGGGATGTAAACACCAGGCTCACCCAGGAGGAGACCACAGGAAGTCTGTGTATTTATTGGTGTATTTTATGTGTCACAAGGCTTTCTGAAAGTAGATGTGGGTAGACAGGGCTAGGGTACATCCCTATGGGAGCATAGATGTAGGCTACAGCCAAGGACAAAATGCTTGGCATAGGCTAGGGCCAAGGAATGGGGACCTTGTTGAATTCTAGGGGTCATTACAGCAAGGCTAGGAGTCCAGACATCTGTGCCAAACTGCATGCAGCATGGGATTTATGTTTTGCATGACATGAAAACAGAAATATTGGGTTGTGTTTGGAGTTTCAGGAACTAGACTCTGGGGAGTGGATGGGAAGTTTGTGTATAGAGTGCCATGGTATAGTGAACATCTAGTCCTGTGGCCATAGATAGGACAACTATTGTAGAAATACTAAATGTTAACTATAGCACATGAATAGATGGAGGGGCTGTGCTGGGGTGTGAGATTTTACACCCTACTGAATCCTAGAGGCACCTGTTATGTGTTATAGTTTGTCTATGTAGGCTAGAGTACTGTGATCAATTCAGCAAGTTGTAGAAAATCATATATGATGAGTACATTTGGAGTTAGTCTACAGGCTTGACTCTGGGGAGTACATGGGTATTCTGGGTAATCTGGGTATTAAGTTGTGTTGTATAGGTAGCCTAGAGTGTCCTGTGTGTAAGTGTTGTTTCAGGAGATTCATGCAGGACACTATATGTTGCATTCAGCCTAAGAGACCTTGGTGGGACTAAGATGGAACAAAGGATTTGGAACCCTACCAACAGCTAGAAGTCACTACTATTGAAATCTAGGGATGACACTGGATGTTCCATCCAGTCTGGACTCCACTGTATTAGAAAAACGATGATAGGATGCAGAGCAGTGCTCTGAAATCTAGACAATGGAGGAGTATTCTGATAGTCTGGGGATAGAATGGTCATGTAGGGCAGCCACAACTCCTCTGGTTCTATGAGAGACTGATAGTCTTTGTGGGAATCTAGATGCTGTCAATAGCATAGAAAAAGTTGATGGGTCTAAGAATGCCGGAGATTGCTATAGAAGCAGCTGGAGAAGACCAGGACACTGGCTGTTGCAACTTGGGTAGATCAAGCCCTCTATGTACAAAGTACTGAGTGGGTAACTAAACTAAACAAGTTAAACCCTGGGAAGACATAGAAAATCTGAATGAGGATTAATGCTCTATACTGTACCTAAAGTGTCCCGTGGATGTATTAGTGCAGGGTAAGTGCTAGCAAAGACTATATGTTCACGACAGAAAAGGAGGATTCCTGAGAATAGTCTGAGCTGAGTTATTTGGCACCATACTCCCTAGAAGACCCTTGACTAAAGAGGCAAACAGCCAGATTATGCAGGGGTGCTGGCTGTTAAACTCAAGCTAGATGCAGATGGATATGGAAAACAAGTATTGGTTGGTGACTTATATAAGAAACCAGTTCCTGGAAGAGAACATTAGGAATGTGGTAGAGTAGGGTGCTGCAGGTAACACAGAGGGTACTGTGGGTGGGTGAAGGTAGCAACTTGTCTGCTGCATGTATGTCGGCAATTGCACACGTGAAAGGCCAAGACATGGGATTTCCGAAATTATATTGCTACTTAGGTGATCAAACTAAATTTGTATAATGACTTTGGGAAAGAGGCTAGATCCAGATAGAGATAGAATATGAAATATCTGGTTGTGAGGGAGTGAGTACTTACCAGGCCATACCATGGTGGAGGACTCAGGAATACAGAATTTGGATTCGGGTAAGATAGTTAGCAAAATGAGTACTATATGTAGATTCAAGCAGCGCAGGTCCTTGTAGGACAATGTATGTTGGTTGGAGGACAGGAGTAGATGCTGGGATTCGGCCCTCACATTTGTAACTCTGTTGAATCCTGTGAGCATTACTACAACATGCAAGAATATCAGTGGCAAAAACTAGACTTGGACACTTGTAGTGACTTATGATCTGTTTGTTGGCATATGGGGAAACGCTATCTGGTAGGGGAAATATTCTGGGCTTGGTCTTTGGGGAAGATATGGAAAGTCTGGATTGGAAATGGAGTTGTGAAAGCAGGGCAACTATTTCATGCATGGGTGTAGGTGTGTTAAATTCAGGGGAGCCTAACTGTTGACTATACCAAAGAAGGAGTTGCTGGACCTAGTCTTGGCTGAAGGCTTTGAAAACCTTCACAGGCCTAAAATTTGCAAATGCAAGGCACATGAGGCAGCTGTAAGTCAGACAGCAAGTGGAAAATCAAATATTCATTTTTGTGTAGTGGGTTACTCAATTGGCTAAAGTTGGGTCCTGGTGGTTGTGGGATGTCTGGTTATATAATGAAGTGGTTTAGGCATCGGAATCATCCTGCAGATGGATTCAGGTAGGATGGTTACTGTTGGGAATGTAGATGCTGGATACAGCACAAAAGAATGTGCTAGGACAAGGCCAGTTGGAGGGAAAGTGCCAGCAGAAGCTTAGAACTATCTATCAAAGCACGGTAGGACTAAGATGGAGCCTAGGGTTTGGAACTCAGCAAACAGCTAAAAGTCACTATAAGTGTGAGAAAACAGCTCTTTTAGAGTTCTCACTGGATGTTTCATCAGGTCTGGACTCTACTGGAGTAGGAAAAGAATTATCTGCTCGAAAGGTGCACTTACTTCTCTTGGCATTGTAGAAGGATTTGGACAGTCTTGGCATGCTGTGATATTATGTAGTCAGCCAGAGATCCTGTGGTTTGATGAGGTTGGGGTTGTCTCAGTGGGAATGTATATGTTGTCTACTGCACAGGAGGATTTGATGGGACTAGGAATCCTATATGCTATGAATATGTTTTATTACCATTGGTTATTCAAGAAGATGCTTTGGGCAATCGATTAGTAGAATATAGCCAGGCAGGAAATCTGAAGAGAGATATAGAGAGAAAGTAGGCAGAGTCAGGGAGATGCCATGTAGCTGCTGAAGGAGAAAACCAGCAGCTACCAGTGAGAGCCTTACTGGTATGGATCATAATGATACATAGATATACAAAAGGGAATCCCACATCAATATGAGCTATGTTTGGAGGGATGTGGAAAAACAGTATTTGGAACAGGAAATATTCACTAGGTTCGAACTTTAGGAGGACACGATAACATTTCATAAGGAGTGGGGTTATTCCATTAGCCAGTACAGGTATGATAAGTGTTGGGGAACTCCCAGTGTTGGCTACAGAATAGTAGTAGCTGGTGGGATCATGCTGTGTTTTGAGATTTGTGTCCCTAAAATATGCCACAAATCACTACTGCAGAGTGCAAGGGTCCATTCTTTGATGGGACAGGGACTATTCAATCTAGGATAAATTCCACTGAATATGGAAAACCAATTACAGAGTATGGATATCTTCACCTGGATAAATCCTGGAGGGGGACATAGGAAGTCTGGGTATGGTGTGAAGAGGTATGGGCAACTCTAAGACCCCTGTTGGTTTATCTAAATAGGATTATATCTGGCTGTAGCCCAGATGTTCTCTATAATATAGGAAAACTGTTCTAAATAGGCTGCAACATGTTGAAGCCTAAAATTCACTACTATAAGGCAAGGAGTCCAGACCAAGATTGAACATTTCTTATGGTTTCCAGGTTATACATAACAGAATGTTAAAAATCAAGTGTCTAATACTGTGTGATATTCTCAATAGGCTAGACACCAGAAGATAGGAGAACCCTGGTTATGGACTGGGCTTATGTTGGTTGTAGAAAGCCTCCTTAGGTGAGTGAGTATATTAAAGGAGGCTGTATGCTCACCACAGTAAAAGAGATATTGAGGCTAGGCTGGGTCACCTGACTTGGGATAAGGTGGAAGCCTGGAGGCCATGATTTGTTGCTACACAGCCAGACAAGATATGGACACTGGTTTGCGTATATTCATTAGGTACAGAGGAATGTGGAGATGCAAGTATTCGTGTGTGTGTGTGTGTGTGTGTGTGTGTGTGTGTGTGTGTGTGTGTATGTGTGTGTGAGTGTGTGTGTGTACGGTCAACAGGCTAAGCCATGGAGTAGGAATGTTATTTGGGAATGATTTTAGGGAAGACATTCAAGATGCTAGCCAAAGATTGAGGCGGACATTTTGGACTAAACCATTGACAGGGATTGTATTGTTGAAGGATTTGGAGAAGCAAATGATCTGTCATGTGTTCTACCACAACAAAGGTAGATATGTAAAAAAAGGTTGAGGTGGAAAATTTGCCTTAGAGTTATTAAACAAAGTCTCCATCTAAACCCAAACTCTCTTTGCCTTCTCAATATCTTCCCCCTATCATCAAAGTGTCAGGAGTGGTACAGTCCACTATTTGTTCCTTCCTTCCCCAGGCATTCTTGTGGGTCAGAACCAGGCTTTGTGATGTCAGAGCACAAGCTCACCTACTATTGGTCGAGACCTTGATGATGACTCAGGTCTGAGGGTGTGGCCTTCCCTACCCTGCCAGTTGTTCACAGCCCCTCGAGGGAGAAACAACACGCGCTCATGCGACTTGGTGATGGAGAGTCTAGCAAAGGAATCTAAGGAATCACTGTCCGACATGGACCTCCCAACATCCTGTAGTGATGTTCCAATGGCAGCGAATGGGCCAGTCCTTATGATGAAGACAAAGGCAGCTCTAAAGCAGTATCCACCTTACATGTCGTGCGGAAAGGTGAGTTGACGAACCCTACTGGAGCTCCCTCCTCTACTCATTTACTCTTACCTAAAGTCACTACCTCTCTCCTTCCTGGCATAAATCCCTTATCAATTCTCACCTCTTCCGACAAAGTGTCCTTCACATGCCTCTCCTGACTTCTCCCTCTATTAACTAATTCTTGTGTTCACCTCTTGCCATTCCAGGCACACAAGAAAAGCAAACACAGGAAGAAGAAGAACAAGAGAAAGAGGGAGGCCGAAGAGGCAGCTGCCCGCGAACGGAAGAAAATCAAAGTGAATGCTCTTACTGCAATGCCTGAACCTAAGGAGAAAGAGCCTGAAAAGGAAGCCGAGGTGCACACTACTGGAGAAGCAAGCATGGTCGCAGCAGCCGATGAGGGGGAGAGCCAATAAGATGGCTATCATGAAGACGGGGAATGCCCAAATATGACAAAGAAAATTGCATTGGTATAAATTTCTTAAATTGAAAATAAATTCAATTTAGTTGAAAAGCTATGTGTCTTTTACAGTGACTAAAGGTGAAACCAGGAAAGGGAAGGAAAAATGATGGTTATAGGAGAAGAGAGGGAAGATGGGTGGGTGAATGGCAACGGAGAGATTTGTTCTTCACTAGGTTAGGAACAGTCATAGTGGGTGCATGGAAGAGGGGGAGTTTGGGTTGGTAGAAGACAAGGGAGGGATTTGGGTCTCCAAATGTTTGGGCATCAATGATGGGTGCATGAAAGATTGGGAGTTTGTGTGGGAAGAAGACAAGGAAGGGATTTGGGTCTCCAAAGGTTTGGGGCAGTAATGGTGAGTGTGTGAAAAAAGAGGGATTTTGGGTGGATAGAAGTCAAGGGAGGGATTTGTGTCTCCAAAGGTTTGGGCATCAATTGTGGGTGCATGGAAGAGAGGGAGTTTGTATGGGTAGATGACAAGGGAGGGATTTGGGTCTCCAAAGTTTGGGCATCAATGGTGGTTGCATGGAAGAGGGGGAGTTTGGGTGGGAAGAAGAAAAGGGAGGGATTTGGATCTCCAAAAGTTTGGGCATCAATGGTGGGTGCATGGAAGAGGGGGAGTTTGGGTGGGAAGAAGACAAGGGAGGGATTTGTGTCTCCATAGGTTTGTCATACAGATAAAGTTACGAATGTACTAGGATGTCCTGCATATAAGTCTGTCCTACAGAAGGGGTTTTTAGGGAAGTAGGGCCTGTCTCACAGAATCAGTGTTTTGATAACCTTCATCTGTCTCATGAAAAATATTAGAAATGAACTAATATGCCTTTCAGATAAGTTATATATGTGAAAGGTTCTTGGGAGGAGCTAATCTCTCTCTCTCTCTCTCTCTCTCTCTCTCTCTTTCTTCCTCTTCTTCTTCTTCTTCTTCTTCTTCTTCTTCTTCTTCTCTCTTTCTCTCCCTCTACCTTTCTACCTATATCACTTTCTCCTTCTCTGCCTTTCTTTGCCTTTCTTTCCTCCTCTCACTCATAATCTATGTTGTTTTAACCTCAATCTGTCCTATAGTTAGGATGAACTTGTATATCCATCCTCGTTCTGTTCTACTGGGGAGGCTATGATGGATTTAGTGTGTGTCTCTAAAATGCAGTTGTTTTTTTTTTTAAATCTGTGATCTATCCTACAGCTAAAAATAGAATTTACACAGTTCTTTATACCTAAGTACATCCTATGGAAAAGAGATGAAGGGAGCTAATATTGTCTCTCACAGTGAATGCAGTTCAAACACAGTCTGTACAACAAAGGATATGAGGAGTAAAGTAGTGTGCTATCCAGTCCAGCCTATCCTAAGATTGAAGATTGGAGGAAGCTAGCAACTGTCTCTCAGAATCCATAATTCATGCTGTTTTGTTGTCTTTCAAGCTAAGGAAATGTTAGGAATAAATTGGTATTGTTCTCCAGTCTAGTCTACCCAAATAAGGCCGACAAGAGGAAACCAGGGATGGAGTCTCAAAATCCCATTTTTCTGACTTGATACGTCCTGTGGAGGAGTTCAGAAAAGAACTAACATGTTCTCCAGCTATTGTTCAGAGTAGGGTTTAAGGGAGATACTGTCTGTCTCTGAGAATCCATATTGTTCAACTGTGGGACAATGGTCTTGTAACCTATAAAGATTTGTCACTTGTATTGGTTTCATAAAATTCTGATTGACCAGTAGTCAGGTAGGAAGTATATGCAAGGTGACAAGATAGAATTCTGGGAAGAGGAAAGGCTCAGTCTGCAGTTGTCACCCAGATGCAGAGGAAGCAATATGAGAATGCCTCACTGATAAAAAGTACCAAGCCACGTGGCTAACACAGACTAGAATTATGGGATAATTTAAGATATAAAAGTTAGTTAATAAGAAGGCTGAGATAATAGGTCAAACATTTTATAATTAATGTAGGCCTCTGTGTGTTTCTTTGGGACTGAATAGCTGTGGGACCGGGCAGGACAGAAACTTCTGTCAACATTGTCCTAACCTTGATCTGTCCTACACAGGAGGATAGTAGCGAATGAGTGTGCTCTCCAACTCAGACTGCTGTATGAATGAGCCTTAGAGGAAGCTAGTGTCTGTTTCTCAGAATCCATGTTGTCAATTTGCTCTGTGTTTCAGTCTATCAGATGGAGGATTGAAGGAAACTAATGTCTATTAGAATTCTCGAACATGGTCAGTTCCAGATAGGGGGTTAGGAGTTATATAATGTATTCTTCTTGTCACTGTATCCAATGGAGGAGGCTTGGAGTAAGCTAGGCTCTGACTCTCAGAATCAATGTCATCATAACTTAATCTGCCCTATGGAGGAGTTAAAGAGGGAAGTTGGAGGATCTCCAACCCAGTCCAGTTTACTAAAGAGGATTGTAGGGAGGTAATCCTTCTCTTTCAGAACCCAAGATTTAATACCCATGACCTATCTAACGGATAAGGACAGAGGTGACCTAGTGTGCACTACCTTTCACTCAGTACATCCTATGGAAAAGATGGGTGGACCTAGTGTCAGTTTCTCAGAATGCATGCAGTTCAAACTTGGTCTCTACAAGAGAGGAAGTTGGTTATGAGGTGTGATCTATAGTGTTCTCCCCTCTAGTCTCTCCTAATGAGGAAGGTTTGAGCAAACTTGAGTTTGTCTCTCAAAAGCCATGTCATTCTACCTCTGTCTGTTCAGCAAATGAGATAAACCGTAAACCAGTATGTTTTCCACCTCCATCTTATAGTTGAGGAGGCTTGGTGCAAGCTAGTGTTGAATTCTCAGAATCTATGATTTTTAACTTGATATGTCCTAAGAGTTGAGAAGGGAACTAATGCAGTTTCCGCCTCAGCCTATAGGTTTTAAGGAAACTAGTTCTGTCTGTCAGAATCCATGTTGTCCTAACCATGATAATTTGAGAATGCACTAGTGCACTCTCTATTTCAGCCTGCCCTAAAGGATATATTTGTGGGGGAGGAAGGACTAGTCCTTTTGCTGAGAACTCATGTCATGTTCTCCTTGACCAGTCATGTAGAAATGGATTGGAGTGTTCTCCATTCCAGATTGTCCTAATGAGGAGGCTTGTAGGAAGCTTGGAGCTGTCTCTCAGAATCTATGTAACTGTAACTTGATCTGTCTTGTAGAGGATTTAATGAGAGGAGCTGTGTGTTCTGTCCCTAAGACCATTCCACTGCTGAGGTTTCGAGGGTAGTAGTGTCTGTCTCTCATAATCCATATTCTATATTCCTTGACCCGTCATATAGAGTAAGTAATGAACTAGTATGTTCTCCAAATCAGTCTGTCATATAAGAGAAGTTTGTAATGAATTAGTGTGTTTCTCACAGAACCCATGTTTTACTAATACTCATCTTTCATATGGATAAAGTTAGGAGGGAAAGAGTGTGCTCTCTAGATCAATCTGACATATAAAAGGGGGCTTGAAGAGAGATGTTATCTCTCTCTTTCTACATTTGTCTTTACCTCTCTCATCCTCACTCTCTTACTCCCTTGCTCTTCTCCCAGAATGCCCTTTGTGTATCCTATGGATCGAGTGATGGATGAAATTGCTGACTCACAGTGTCAGCTTGCTCAGCTGAGGATGCTGGTAGAGAACCATTCTGTCTGCATCTCAGAACCCCTGTTCTATTAACCATGATCAATACTTCAGATAAGGCTAGAATGAAAACTGCTCTACATCATAGTGTATCCCTTGGAAAACATTTGGAGGGAGCTTATTTCTCAGAATGTATGTAGCCACACCCAACATATACAACAGTGGAGACTAAGGTTGGACTAGTGTGCTGTTCACTCCTGTCTTCCTAATGAAGAAGATTAGAAGAAGCTGAAGTCTGTCTCTCAGACTTCACATAGTTCTAATTCTGTATGTTAAAGAAAGGAGGTGAAAGAGTAAACTAATGTGTTTTCCACCTTAGTCTGTACATGGAGGTGGCTTTGTAGAATCTAGTGACTATCTCTCAGGATCCAAGTTGTCCTATCCTGATATGCCAAATGTAATATTTTTGAAAGGAACCAATAAAGTATTTTCTTCCTCCTTCTGTTCTGCAAAGGATACTTGAAAGAGGATGGTTAATGTTTGTATCTCAGAATCCACATCATCCTTTTTTATCACTCCAATGGAACAAGTTGAGGGTTGAATAGTGTGCTTTACTCCTCACTCCATCATAAAGATGATGTTTGTAGGGTGCTAATATCTGTCACCCAGAATTCATTTTGTGCTAACCTCAATCTATACTTATGGAATGCAGAATATGGGTTATGAGAGACAGATATTATTTCCCTCCAAGCCTCACTAGTGGAAAGGTTTTAGGGACAGAACACACAATTTCTATCAGCAAATCCTCTATAGGACAGATCAACAACAAACGACTGTCCCTCAGAATCTATGTTGTGTTAACTTTGCTCTGTCCTGTAGAAGAGATTAGAAGTAAAATTATGTGCTCTCTACTTTTCTCTGTCCTATTCAGTAGACTCTGAGGAAGTTAGTTTCTCTCATAGCTATCCTAACTCTTTGATCAGTCTTGCAGTTAATGTTAGAAGTAAACTAGGTTTCAAACCTCATATGTCTGTCCTGAAGAGTCTTAGAGTGACTAGTATCTGTATCTCAGGATCCATATTGTGCTAAGCTTGACTCATGCTGGGGAGGAGGCTATGAATGATTTAGTATGTTCATTACATCAGGCTTTGCTATGGAGAAAGATTGGTGGGAGTTACTGTCTATCTCTGAACATTCAAGTTTATTATCACATTAATCTATTTGCTACAGAAAAAGGATAAAAGTAAGAAATAGCTTCATCTACTCCAGTCTAGCTTGTATAAAAGAGATGGAGGGATCATTTATTTCTGCCATCTTCTAATATTTCAAACTACATCTTCCAGTAGAAGAGGCACAGAGTGAACTATGGTGCTCACCTCCTCAGTCTATACAATGACAGAAGCTTAAAGGACAGTCAAGCCTCTCTCTCAGAATTCATGGCGTGCTAACCTGAATATGCTTTTGGATTAACTTTAGGAGTCTGTCTCTCAGAATTCATGCCATGCTAACCTGGATATGCCCTTGGGTTAACTTTAGGAGTGACCCTATGTACTGTACTGCACAGTCTATCCTAAGCAGAGGCTATAGGGAGCTAACATCTGTTTCTCAGAATCCATGTTGTCCTGACCTTGATCCATCCTAGTGAGGAGGATAGAAATTAATGAGTGTTCTTTCTACCTCAGTCTGTTGCATGGGACATGGAGGAAGCTATTGTTTATCGCATAAAATTCATTTTGTCCTTTCTTTTTCTTTCCTAAATATGAGGTTAGGAATGGAATTATTTGCTCTGCACTTTGGGTCTTCCCTACAGAAGAGGATAGAAAGCAGCTCTCAGATGTCTCTGAGAATCCTCATGATTCTATCTTGGTCCTTCTAGGAGAGGTGGGTAGAAGTCAAGTATAGTGGCCTTAACCTCAGTACATCCAGTAGAGGGGGCTTGGTGGAAGCTAGTCACCATCATTCGGAATCAATACCTTTGTAACTTCATTTACTCTATGGCAGAATTTTAGAGAGAAATAGTTTGCTTCCTAGCCCAGTTTCATCTACTGAGGAGTCTTGGAAAGAGCTAATATCTGTCTTTCAGAGTCCATGGTATCCTAACCTTGATCTCCCCTATGGATAAGAATGAAAGTAACTTAGTGTGATCAATTACGAGACCTGGATAGAGGTGGGCAGTCCTTGGGCTTCCCACAGGTCAGGGAACCCTGTATGCTCTTTGAGCAGATGAGGGAGGGGGAATTGATTGGGGGAGGGGGAGGGAAATGGGAAGCGGTTGTGGGGACGAGGCAGAAATCCTTAATAAATAAATAAATTAAAAAAATAAATAAATAAATAAATAGTTCAGTATATCCTGTTGAGGAAGACAGGGTAGAGTTACTCTTTGTGTCTTTGAATCCATGCTGCCCTATCTATCCTTGATCTGTCCAACCTTGGAAGTTAGGAGTGATGTAGTATGCTTGTCACCTCATTCTGTCATACAGATAAAGCTTGGCAAGAGCTCATGTCTTTCTCTCAGAATCCATGTGATGCTAACTTTATCTGAAATGTGAAGGAGGATAGACGTAACCCAGTGTTATCTTCCACTACAATTTGTTCTTGAGAGCAGACTTGCAGGGAGCTACTGTTTCTTTTTCTCTGAGAATCAGTGACATATTAACTTGATTAGTACTGCAAACATGGACAGGAGTGAGCTAGTACCCTCGCATACTCAGTCTGTTCACAGGAGGATTGGTGGGAGCTAGTTTTTGTCTCTCGGAGTTCCTGTTTTTCCTCACTTGATCCAATGCAGGAGTTTTGGAATGAACTAATGTGTTCTCTACCTAAGTATATCTTATGGTGTAGTCTTTCAGTGAATTGCATGCTATCTCACCATACTTGACCTGTTCTAGAAAGAATATGGTGGTGACATATCAAGCTTTCCATCTCAATCTGTCACAAAAAGAATTAACAGGCAGTAGGCAGTGTCTATCTTTGATTTCATGTCATTCTTGCTGTGTTCTATGTTTTGGAGGAAATTAGCAGTAAGTTAATATGTTCTCTACTTAAGTCTGTCCTACTGAGTACATTTGGAGGTAATTTCTCACAGCCAGAAACTTTGTTTCTTTGTCCTAACTTTGATCTCTCTTATAGTTCACTAACAGTGAACAAATGTTCAATCCACCTGCCTTTTTCATACTGAAGAGTCTTGAAGGGACCTCCTGTCATTTTCTTAGAAACCATGCTATCCTATCTTTGCTCTGTTCTACTGAAGATGTTAGGTGTGAAGTAGTCCGCACTATACCTCATTATCTCCTACTAAATGGCTTGGAGAAAGCTAGTCTGTCTCTCAGATTCTATGTTGTCCTAAACTGGATTTATTTTATGGTTAATTAGAGGAGTGATGAATTGTGCACTATACGTCAATCTCTCCTAGGAAGGAGGATTGGGAGGAGTGAGTGTCCAATCTCTCAGTCCTTGTCAACTAAATATTGATCTGGTCTACAGGAGAGCTCAGAAATAAGCTAGTACACTCTCACCTCTCTCTGTCCAAAGAGGTGGCATGGATCAAGCTTATAATTTATTCTAGAATCCATCCCATTAAATTTTGATATGGAGAAAGTTTGGAGTGAACAAGCTTAGTTTATACTGAAGCCTGTCTTACAGAGGAGTCCTGGGGGGAAATATGTTTGACTTTTGGAATCCATGCTGTCTGATCCTTGATGTATCATATGGATAAGGTTAGAAATAAACTAGTGTGTTCTCTACCTTAGCCGATTCTACAGAGGGGCTTGGATGGAGATAGTGCCTATCTCTCAAAATGCATGCCATCCTTACTTTGATATGTCATTCCAAGGAGAAAGGGAGTGAGGAATTATCAAATTTATTCTGTCTCACAAAGGAGGATTGTAAGGAGCTAGGATCTATCTCTCAGAGTCCATTTTGTTCTAAATTGATCTTTATCATGGCAGAGTTCAGGACTGAAGTACTGCACTCTCCACCACAATATAATTTATAGAGGAGGTTTGGAGGGAGCTAGGGACTTTACCACATCATCCCCATTTTCCTGAAACTTAACATCTCTCATGGAGGAGGTTATGAGTGGACTATTGTGTTCTCCACCTCAGTCTGTATTACTAAAGATACATGGAGTCAGCTTTTCTCTTTCTCTCCGAATTCAGGTTGCCCTAACTTTGATCTGTCCTACGAATAAGGTTAAAAGAGTATGAACATACTGTGCACTCTAGCGTGTCCCACAGAGTAGGACTTTCGAGCTAAGGTCTGTCTCTCAGAATCCATTTCATCTGATTATTGGTCTGTACTACAGATGACTAGAAAGGAACTAGTGTACTCAACTACTTCAGTTTGTCTTGCTTTGGGTGTGTGGAAAGAGATAGTGACTGTCCTCTCAGAATTGGCATCCTAACATTGATTTATTTTTATTACAGGGGATAGGAATGAACTGGTTTGCTCTCCATCTCAGCTGTCCTACAGGAGGTTTAGTGAGAGCTGGTATCTCTCAGAAAACATGCCGCCCTAACTTGATTTGTTCTACTGAAAACTTTAATATAGAGTTAGTGTTTCTTCTGCCTCAGTGTGTCCTACAGAGGAAGATTGGAGAAGGCTAATGTTTTTCTCTCAGTATCTACAATGTCTTAATTTGGATCGTTCTACAGATAAATTTAGAAGAATCCACATCCTCATCAACTGATATGTCCCTGTTACAAAGGATCAGAGTGTCCTCGTATATTGTACACAATAATCTCTTTTAGAGAGAAGGCAGGGTGGCAGCTTGTATCAGTCTCTTTGAATTTAACTTTTGATTAGCTGACTCTGTTCTAATGCAGAGAGAAGGAGTGAACTAAAATACATTCTACTTTAGCATGTCCCAAAGATGAGATTTGGAGAGAGCTAGTGTCCTTTTAAGAATGCATGTCATACAAACATTGATCTAAACTGTAGAGCAGGTAGCAAATGACCTAGTATGACCTTAACATCATTATGTCATAAGGCAGAGTCATTAAGGGAGCTAGATTATGTCCCACAAAATGCATTGCAAGCCTATATTGATGTATTCTGTGAAAAATGTTAGGAGTGAACTTCTATGTTTTTCATTTTTGCTGTCTTAATGATGAGAATTGAAGGGAGTTGGTATCTCTATCTCAACATCCAAGTTCTATTATCCTTGGTCTCTTTTCTGTAGCAGATTAAAAGCAACCTACTGGGCTTGCCACTTAGTCTGACATATGAGGAAGCCTTAGAGAGAATTAGTGTCAATCAGTCTCTTACCATCCATGTTATCCTAACTTAATCTGTACTATGAAGAATAATAGGAGTAAAAGCATGTGCTCTCAAGCTCTGTTTGTCCTACTGAGGAGGACTGAAGGGAGCTTGTGTCTGTCCTCCAGAATCCATCTTGTGCTACCTTGACTGATCAACTGAAGAGGACAGGGATGACCTCGTATGTTCTTTACCTCAATATAGTCCTTCGCAGAAGGCTTGGCATGACTGTCATCCTAACTTTATCTATCCTAGGGAAGGAGGTACAGTGTGAGCTAATATATCCTGACACTTAGTCTGCGCTAAGGAGGATTTTCAGAGAGAACTTGGTTCTAATGCACAGAATCCTTGTGATCTTAACCTTGATCTATCCTATGCTTAACTTTAGAAGTGATTGAAAATGCTCACCATCCTTCTAAGACCATGATGGGGACTTGGATGTACCTAATGTCTGTATCTTAGAATCTTCGGCATCCTAACTTGGTCAGTCCAAGATTAGAGATTAAGAGTGAGATAATGTACTCTCCACCTCATTGAATCCAATGGAGGAGGCTTAGCAGAAGCTAGGCTCTGCTTTTCAGAATCAATATCATCATAACTTGATATATCTTATGTAGAAGTTAAAAAGGAATTTGGGAGCTCTTCAACACAGTCCACTCTCCTAAAGAGGATTGGAGGGCAGTAATGTCTCTCTAAGAACCAAGGTTTTAATACCCATGATCTATCTTAAAGATAAGGATAGAAGTAATCTAAAATGCCCTAAACCTCACTCAGTATCTCCTATGCAAAAGAGAGGGATGAAACTAGTATCTGTCTCTCAGAATGCATATAGTTCAAACTTGTTCTCTACAACAGAAGAAGTTAGGAGCTATCTATTGTATTCTACCTCTAGTATCTCCTAATGAAGATGATTGGAGGAAACTAGAGTTTGTCTCTCAGAATTCATATCATTCTACCTATGTCTGTTCAACGCAGGAGACAAATTGTAAATTAACATGTTCTCCACCTCCATTTATATGATGGAGGAGGTTTGGAAGAAGTTAGCATCTAACTCTCAGAATCCATGTTTTCCTCAGTTGCCTTGTCCTATGAGTTTAGAATGGAGCTAATATAATTTCTACCTCAGTGTATATACTTGGAAGGAACTAGTTCTGTCTGCTAGAATCCATGTCATCCTAAGTATGATCTGTTCGAAGGATGATTTTAAGAGTGCACTAGTGCACTCTATATCTCAGTCAGCCCTATATGATGTATTTGTGGAGGAGGAGGGACTAGTTCTTTCTCTCAGAATTCATGTCATGCTCTCCTTGATCAGTCCTATGGAAAAGGTAGGAGTGAAGTTGTGTGCTTTCCATTCCAGGCTGTCCTAATGAGGAGGCTGTAGAAAGCTTGGAGCTGTCTTTCAGAATCTATGTAACTATAACTTGATCTGTCCTACAGAGGATTGAATGAGAGAAGTTGTGTGTTCTGTCCCTAAGACCATTCCACTGCTGAGGCTTGGAAGGGAAATCATGTCTGTCTCTCATAATTCAAATTCTCTAATCCTTGACCCCTCAAATAGAGGATGTAACGAACTAGTGTGTTCTCCAAATCACTGCCATATGAAAGAGGTTGATAGGGAGGTAGTGTATGTCTCAGAGAACCCATGTTATACTAACACTCATCTGTCATATGAATAAAGTTAGGGAAGAAATAATATGCTTTCCATATCAGTCTCTCAATCTGACACATGGAGGGGGGCTTGAAGGGAGCTAGTATCTCTGTATCTCTCTCTCTCAGGAACCAAGTTGTGCTACCTGCTCTGACCCAAGAGGAGCCATGTTGTGGCCTGGAAGCATCTTTTATTCCTATGGTTTCTTAAAAGTTCCTGTCTACTTTGTATAGATGGTTGCATTGTGCCTGGATATTTTTTTTTCTTGTGTATAAATGCGTTGTGGCCATGCAATGTTTGTTTCTGACTAGTCTGTGATGCCTGGATTTGTATCTTCCATGTGTCAGGAATTGCTATTAAGGTTACCTGCCTATGCTCAGAATTTGTCCCTGGGCCTTTCTAGTATTAAATCTGATGCAATGACAGAGGTTGTTTTATGCTGTTCTATCTTATTAAAAACAGCTGAGTAATTGGGTACAGTTTAAAACTCTGTAACAAAAGTTAACTTCAGACTGATAACTGCAAATTTAAACTGCTCTAGAAAACAACATGTGCACAGTCACCATTAAGTAAAACCAAGTGGGACGCAACCATTTGACTAAGGATGGAAAAGAGGGGGTCATATTACTTTACTACCTATCTCAAATAAAGTCCCACATAGACTGGCCCCACCAAGAAGACATAAGGTGTTCAATATTTTAGATTAGCATGCATTTTTGTATGATCATTCACATCCTGGTCGAAAACAAGGTTTATGAAAGATAGGATATAAAACAATGCTTGTATACTGAGGTAAAATGTTTACAATGTGAAAAATGTGGTTTGCCTTCTACAGATTATGGTTATGCTCTATGTCTTAGAATCACATATAAACACCAGAGACTGAGTTATTCTTATTTTATGATACAGTAAGGTGATGACCAAAACTGTTTAACAAAGAGTTTCTCCTTATCTAAGGTCTGTTAAGGTTAACAAAGACCAATATAAAAATATACTCTTAACCTTCTTGCATTTTGTAAAACTGGTAAGCTGTAGCTAATTTGGTAAAGTAAGTCATACAGAAAATTGTTATATTCTATAACAGTGCACTAGACATACAAGTTAACCATCAGTTACCTCATAAAGGATCAACTTCTTTAATATGTTCAGATTTAGCTTAATTTAGATATACCAACAGAAAATGATTCCCTGATCATCAAACACTTCATGGATCTGAGAATATGGCATTTTAATTAAAAAAAGCTTCTCATAATAGAGATATGCCAGCTCTTAGCAGCACCCCTGTATCTCCTCCAAGGAAGCTGCAGATGACTGCAGAATACCTTATGCTGTAGCTTGCTTGAAATTGCAGCAAAGCCAGCCAGGGTGTGGAGAACTGTTTTTGCACCTTAACTGCTGTCAAGACTTGTCCAGACTGGGTACAAGCAGGACACTCGGTAACTGATTGTCCCCACTTTGCCTAGACAAAGTAGGCTGGTCCCCCCGATAAGTTTCTATTCTCAAGAAAATTCTGTCCATTCTAGGTTTGGCAGCAGAAGACTGATACTGCTTTGACAGCCATGGAGAGACCTGGGGTAGCTGGGAAGCTGTCACATTTTTGCTTACACAGGTAAAATTTATCCATCTCGGTTTGAGGGCTGTGGTGCTGACAGATTTGACAGTTTAAAAGTGTTCCTTATAACCCTTGGTTATACCTTATAATCACCTTGGTAGCTCATTAGTTCATTATTTAAGTTTTACAGTAAAAAATACATACAGGTTTGCTTCTTTCATCAGTTTCATAACAGGATAACAGTTTCAGAAGTAACTTTAGAGGTTCAGAGTTTTAGCATTGATAAATGGAATTTTGATATACCGACAAAGCACTGACTACAAAGAGTTTGAGGAGTCTTAAATTTCTCTGGATTTTACTGGCCCCAGGTTTTAAGAACTGGTTAGTATTAGAGAGGGTATGGAAGCCTTCAGGAATGTTCAGTTCCCTCTTCTCTTCTTTCAACTCACTAAACCTCTTTTGTTCAGTAAATATCCACTGGCTGTCATCTAAGTATAGACCAAAAGATATATTTCATTAGGCTAAAACCAGGCCCTAGGAAAAATGTTTTATCCCAAATACATAGTCTCTGCTATGACACCATGGTATAAATATGTCCGGGTTGTCTTCCTGATACTTCCAGGTTTCTGGAGAAAGAATTCTGCTACTGTATCAAGAAATCTGACTTGGTGGAAACTAATATCTGTCTCTAGAGACCCCATTTGACACCACTCATTTTGAGCATATCTTACAGGTCCACTCCTCCTGCTAGACTTGTATCTAGGTCAACCCACAGGAAGCCCTCAAGATATGCCAGCCCCTACACAAGCTCCAAGGACACCAGCCCATATACCAACTGGGTGAGTACTGGAAGGTTGACTTCACCCATATGCCTACTCATAAAATGGCTCCATTATCTCTTAACTCTTATTGACATCTTTACAGGATGGATGAACTCCCCACCTCCAGCAGAAAACAGCAGATATGATGGCTCAGGTACTCCTGAAGTTATCATCCCCTGATTTGACATGTCATTCCCCTAAGCTTCTGGAATATCAATGCTGGTACCACCTCTCCAGACTCAAGGGCATATCGGCTCTTTCATCTGGCTCACTCACCTTTGCCTCCTCTAAACAGCCAAGGTGGCTTTCCATTTCATCCTTTCTGGCAGTCATCACTCTTCCCATGGCTAGCCTTCTTCATAGGGCCATTGTTAATAATCTATTTTTTTCTCCTAGATACCTACCTGCTTTCTCAGCCCCCTCAAGTAGCAGATTCCTGAGGTCCTCCAAACACTTCTTCATCCATACCTCCTGCCATGCATCAGTTCACTACCCCCATGCCATTTCTTGCCTACAGGAAGTTAGCCATACTTGAAGTACCACCTATATACCCAAAATTTCTGGGATGTTTAGGTGGAAGTTCTGCTTCAGCCCCACCTTTTTTCTCTCTCTCCAGATGTCACCCGTGAGAAAGTCCACCAACTGTCTGCTCTTCTCCCTGAGATGCT